>NC_067235.1:31095000-31297500 GCF_019924925.1 Ctenopharyngodon idella
CCATCGTTCTATCGTTCTGTCTATCATTCTATCTATCTATCGTTCTATCATGTATCTATCCATCGTTCTATCATTGTCTGTCGTTCTATCTATCTATTGTTCTATCTATCTATCATTCTATCTACTGTTCAGTCGTTCTATCGATCATTCTATCTATCTATCTATATCTATCTATCTATCTATCGTTCTATCCATCTATCCACCGTTCTATCGTTTTGTCTATCTATCTATCTACTGTTCAATCGTTCTATCTCTCTATCGTTCTATCTATCTATCTATTGTTCTGTCGTTCTATCGATCCATCTATCCATCTTTCTATCTATCGTTCTATCTATCCATCGATCATCTATCATCGTTCTGTCTATCTACCCATCTATCTATCGTTCTATCTACTGTTCTATCATTCTGTCTATCTGTCTATCGTTATATCTATCGTTCTATGAAGATTTCAGTCAGAATTGAGCAAAATTGACGTTCATTCTGTCTATTATTCTATCTGTCATTCTATTGTTATCATTCTATGCAAATTTCAATCGTTTAGAGCAATGCAGAGAGATTCTTGTAGTGTTGTGTGCTAGAAAAAACATGAGAAAAAGGTGCATGTGTATTTGTAATCCACAGAAATTAAGATGAACAATATTTCAGCACATTAAATATAGAGGGAGACCCCAAGCTTTACAGTATGATTGATTGGTGTCATGTTTCAAAAAAGATAATATTAGTACTCATAATCCTCTAAATAATAGTATAAATTCATCCCGAATAAAAACAGATGGAGCGACATCAAAATAATCATGTTCAAGGAAGACACATTATCTGCATGAACATGGTGAGATGAGTTTGAGCGGAAGGCTGGTGTTGTGGAGAAACACGTCCTAGTGGAATTAATGGAGTGAGTCCTGATCCTAACAGCCATTAAATGGGCAGAGACCGTGAGGAAGTCTGCCAATTTTGTCATTAATACTGTGCAACCTTTTGTCTTCTTTTTTTGTCTGTCCTTTTCCATCCAATTTCTATAAAACTGATTTGTAGCATTCACTTTAATCACAGGAGTTCACAGTCATGACCAGTGCAGGACGCAAACTCTTCACTCACAGTGCCATTGCTAAGTTCTAGTTTTTTAATCAGTATATACTTGAATTACACAGCTGGAGTTGTCATTCATGTTTCATAATTCTATAGCTGTATTCTACAAACTAATGAGCTGTATTGCTGACAACATATCACTCTACATGGGCAGCAACTCATAAAAATATGAGCATGTTGCACTCAGCACATAAATATTGTGAAAATTTAACTTTTTTATTTAATTTTGCACACTTAAAATAAAGGTTCCAAAATGGAGGATTCACAGCAGTGTCACAGAAGAACCTTAAAAGAACCATTTTTTTTCTCAGTGCAGAACATTTCAAAAATCTAAAGAACCTTTTTCCACTATAAAGAACCTTTTGTGGAATGGAACGATTCCATGGATGTTAATGTTTCGGAACCATCGATTTTTACTTTAAGGCTTTTCTTGCTTCCTACTGTATGTTTTGAAATGCAGCTCACTTGCATCTTTATCTGTTGTCTGTTCATGCATACTGATAGATGTGTTGGTGTGTGACAGCTGAGGAGAACACAGGTGTTTCAGCCTTCTGTTCATTTTTAGTCTCCCGTAGCCGAGATTATAGTTTTCATTCAGAAGAGGTTTGGATCTGTAACTGAACAGACTTTAGTCAGAGTAGACGGTATATTTGATTTGAGATTGACAGAAAGGCTGCAGTCCGTTCAGTAAGTCTTGATTATTCAGCTGAAGAACATTTGCTTTTTTTGTGAGCTGGAGGTTTGTACAAAAAACTAAATAACTCAATGTTTGGTGACCCAGCTACACTACAATACAATACAACATACACTACTGTCTGTTCAAAAGTTTTGGGTCAGAAAGAAGTCTCTTCTGCTCACCAAGGCTGTGTTTATTATTATTATTATTATTATTTATTTATTATCAAAAATACAGTAAAAATGGTAATAATGTGAAATATTATTACAATTTCAGAGAACTTTTTTTCTATGTGAATATATTTTAAAATGTAATTTATTCCTGTGATCAAAGCTGAATTTACTTCAGTCTTCAGTGTCACATGATCCTTCAGAAATCATTCTAATATGATGATTTGCTGCTCAGGACAATTTTTTATTATTATTATTATTATTATCAATGTTGAATACAGATGCTGCTTCATACAGTATTATTGTGGAAACCGTGATACATTTATTTCAGAATTATTTGAATAGAAAGTTCAAAACATGAGCATTTATTTGAAATATAAATATTTTGTAACCCTATAAATGTCACTTTTGATCAGTGTAATATGGAAGCTTGTTTCTGCCATGGAATAAAACAATTTAAAAGATAATTACAGCTTTTTATTTTACAATTAGGGATGCACCGATACCATTTTTTTTAAGGACCAAGTACGAGTACTAATACTTTTTTTTCTGGTACTCGCCGATACCGATACTGATGCCTATACTTTTATTAATTTCTCTCTCTCTCTCTCTCTCTCTCTCTCTCTCTCTCTCTCTCTCTCTCTCTCTCTCTCTCTCTCTCTCTCTCTCTCTCTCTCTCTCTTTTTTTTTTTTGGTGATGTTGCAGTTTTCCAAGCACAACACAGTAAGACTCATGAATGTAGGACAGCTTCTTTATTCTTACTCTAATGAAAAAAGTAATAATTTTTATGTGCTTGTCACAAACTTAAAGAACAAAAATTTCACAGTGTCCAATAACTTTCAAAGGGCATAATTACCAATATATATAATTGTTATATAAAAAGAAATTTACAAACAATACAAAAATACTATAGAGATACAAATAAAATAAACTTGTTTTTCAGATACAGTAGGTTTATTTACCATATATACATTTATTTAACATCTTTTGTTGTTTTATTAACATGAATGTCCCTTTAAGACCGAATCCATGGATATTGACACATATCCTGTTTTCACCCACCTGTTTACATCCACTTAAGCCATAACCGACTGTATTTACTTGAGATACTCCACACGATGGACATTTTGACAACTATGTGTGCATTTGACCATTCAGTCGCGAGGAGAACTGATCACGCGCTGTCTGAGAGAACTGGGATCGCGCGCAAGAAACAGAGAGAGCGCGTGCGAGAGAGAGAGAGAGAGCGCTTCTGGTCTGTGTCATTCAGCGCGATTCTGCCTATCACGCCTTCACTAATCGATAACGAATTGTGATTGAAAGCATGCAGTTCGCAAAGTGTGTGTTGTCATTAATATGTATTTCCACACCTCTGAGGCTGACATTGTTTCTGCTGCTGCCGCCGGTGTCTCTGTGCACGGAAAATTCTGTCAGTTATGTCACGTGAGGTATCGGTCTTTGGTATCGGGGGTATTTTTACAAGTACATGAGCTTGGTATCGGCCCGATACCGATACTGGTATCAGTATCGATGCATCCCTACTTACAATTCTGACTTTTTTCTCTTAATTGTGAGTTGTACATTTATGTCAGATTTGCAATTGCGAGAAATAAATTCTGATGGGTTTTTTTCAGAATTGCAAGATATAAACTCGCAATCGCAAGAAATAAAGTCTGAATTTCGAGATATAGCTAAACTCGCAATTTTTATCGCGCAATTCTGACATTTTTTTTCTCGCAATTCTGACTTCTTTCTCATAATTTTGACTTTATATCATGCAATTCTAAGAAAAAGTCAGAATTGCGAGATGTAAACTCAAAATTGCAAGAAAAATGTCAGAACTGTGAGATAACTTGCAATTGCAAGAGAAATCATGTCAGAATTGCGAGGAAAAAATCAGAATTGCGAGTTTATATCTCGCAATTCTGACATAACTCACAATTGCAAGTTTATACCTTGCAATTCTAAGAAAAAAATAAACTTGCAATTTTGAACTGTAGTGTATCGCAAACAATATTTCTGTATCTGTTTAGAATGATATACTAGCTTACTGATTTTTTTTTATGTGAAAGAGTAAACATTTGTGCAATAAGACATTCAAAACACTAGTTTGTAACGTTCTTATCACATGAACTTATTATGTTGCATGTTTAGTAATCATTTCATTTTTTTTTTTTTTCATTTTTATCGTCAATCCAGTTGATAATGGGTCAAAAAGGACATGTTGAAAGTCTTTGTCATAGATATTGTGTACAAGCAAACTGCATAACTAGTATGAATAGTGACCATTCTGAACATACCCTCTAGTTACAGATACTAACTCAGTCTTGTCCTCTAAACTAACTCTGGTTTCCTAGAAATGGTCTAGTTGTTTGTGTCAGTATGTAATTCCCTGATCTTGTTGAGAGATTCATTCATTATGAAGAGATCAGAGCTGTTTTCACACTGAGATTTTTGACTGGAAAACCTTCAGATTCTTTTTTCTGTCTGAATATTGTTAAAAAGCATAAAAACACAGAGATATAAAGGTTTCGCTACATGCAGCCCTAAACTCCTATACTGGCGAACATTATCATTATCAGACTTCCTATCTACATGGCTTGTTTGGTTTGGATTTCCTCTTAACTCAGACAGTTTTCATTTCATGAAAGTGGTTTTCTGTAATCAGGGAGTGTTTCCCCAATGGATTCTTAAATATGAAGGATTGTTTCTCAGCTGTAGATGTTTTAGCCCTTTTGCTGGAGTCACTGTCATCCATTTTGCAGTAACATTCATGACAGCCGCCCTCAATAACGCCATCGGCAACCTCTGCGATGACAAACAGCACACGCTCGCCGCTACATTACATTACAGCTCAGCATGTTCATTTAAATCATACAGCTCCATTCGTTTCAGGACTGTAAATGATTTACAGATCAGACCCCAGTTATATTTTCTGTCTAAATAGGAAGAATGTAGCGCATAAATGATCTGCAATGGCCCCAAATACTCAAAGGAGATTTTATTTTATTTTATTTTATTTTATTTTATTTTATTTTATTTTATTTTATTTTATTTTATTTTATTTTATTTTATTTTATTTTATTTTATTTTATTTTAAATAAATTAACATAAAATATATTGTTTATTTGTTTGTTTGATCTTATTTATTTACGTTTTATTCATTTTATAATTTATTTTTTATCTTATTTAATCCTATTTATTTATTTTAATTTTAATTTTTTATTCTTGTTTTATCTGGTTTTATCCTATTTAATCCTGTTTTTGTGATCTTACTTATTTTTATTTATTTCTTTATTTTTCTTATTTGTTCTTTTTATTTTGTTTAATCCTATTTATTTTATCTTATTTTATCTTTCTCATTTATTTATTTATATTTATTTTATCTTTATTCATTCATTTATTTATTTAATCTTATTCACTTATTTTGTTTATTTATTTATTTAATTAATCTTATTTATATCTTTTATTTAATCTTATTTAATCCTATTTATTTTATCGTATTTTATCTTTATTCATTTATCTCATCTTAATTTTATCTTGTTTTATCCTATTTAATCCTATTTATTTTATCGTATTTTATCTTTATTCATTTATCTCATTTTAATTTTATCTTGTTTTATCCTACTTAATCCTATTTATTTTCATATTTTATTCTATTTAATCATATTAACTATTTTATTTATATTGATTTTTTTATATATTTAGTATTATTTATTCTTTTTTTTATCATATTTAATCCTATTTATTTGATCTTATTTATTTATTTTATCTTATTTAATCCTATTTATTTTATTTTTATTAATTTATGTAATCTTAACTTTATCTTGTTTATCCTATTTAATCCTATTTATTTTCATGTTTTATCCTATTTAATTATATTAACTTTATTTATTTGATCTTATTTTATTTTCTGATTGTAAAGTGTGTTTGTGCATCTCTCTTTGGAGGCTTTTATTCTGTGTCATACGTGACTTAGATCAGACGTGCTCGTGACCTCGTATCTGCGGCTCTATGAATCATGAATGTACCGTGAATCTGAGCGCATCCCACCCGTTCAGCAGTAAAATAATCCATCAGATGTGTTTCACACCTAAAAGGGGCGTCTGGCACATGAAAGCCAGTCCTCGCGCGAGAAAGTTGGCGGCAGATGGGCGAGTTTGTTTCAAAGCGCTCCTGATGCGTTTGTGATCTGCCGCATTGACGCGTCTTCCGGATGAAGCCTTGATGGAGAGAGAGTTGAGTCAGATATCGATGTCGGAGCACTACTTAGACTATAAAACACAAACTCCAAGCACATTAGTGTCTGCCGCTGTAGGTGTTTGATGACTCTGTTCATGTGAAGCTAACAGTGAAAAACAACACAGAGTCTTTGTGTTTTTTGGCAGTGTAACAAATAACCAGTGAGCATTGATGTCCAGCGTGCGGTTTCCGTTAAGTGCTCTGAAATCCCACAGTCACGGACGCTCATCATCGTGTTGAAGATGCTGCAGTAAATCAGTCCGTGTTGATTGTAAATCGTAAAGTATATGTTATGTGTGTCTAGGGATGCTGATAAACACTCCCCTCTGCTCACTATCGTCTAAAATAAACACACTTTATTAGTAGTGCTGTTTGATATGGATAAATCTCAGACTGTTAATTTCATGTGTGTGAATCTGCCAATAGACACAGATATAAGAACTGGCTTAAAAGGCCAGATCTAATGAGATGGATTCTGTACAATTGTGAGCAGAAATAGCTGCTGGGTTTATGTGAGGTTGCATTTTTCTTTTTCGTTTATTTTCCCATGAGACCTTGAGGAAACTGAATGTGCTCAGATGATGTTGCTTTAATGTTGTAATATATGGATAGTTTACTGACTAAATTGCTGCCACGCCAGGTTTCCAAAATGCACCCTTGGTTACGCAGTCCTAGAACTGGGCCGGTTAGTAACGAGATTTTGTACATGTACATCTTGTAAAGAAAGTGTAAGTGGTGCTTGCTTATGTAAACTTGCTTCTGTGATGCGATGGTGTTGCTAGATGGTTGCTAAGGTGTTACTACTTTCTATCTGAAGTCACAAATGTCCTGGACCCTCGTATCTCTGTGATCTTCTGGTCTGGTCTGGCTCGGGTCCTTCCTTCACTGTTAGTCTGTAGATTTTATTGTCCAGCAGGTGATTTATTTATTTATTTGTTTATTTATTTATTTATTTATTTATTATTTATTTTTCTAATTTTTAATTATTTTAAAAATGTTATTTCTAATTTATTTTATTTATTTGTATTGTTTGTTTATATTTATTTATTATCTTATTTGTTTATTTATTAACTTATTTGTTTGTTAGTCTATTTATTTATTGGTTTTGTATTTTTTATTTGTTTTATTTATTTGTTTTGTAATATTTATTTATTTTTCTAATTTATTTGTTTATTTTTTAAATGTTATTTATTTTTTATTTTTAATTATTTAAAATATTTGATTTGCTTATTTTTCTTAATTATTTTTAATTTATTATTTTATTTATTTGTATAATATATATATATATATTATATATATATTTAATTTTTATTTATTTTTTTAATTGCTTATTTTTCTTATTTATTTATTAACTTATTAACAAATAAGTTAATAAATAAATAAGAAAAATAAGTGTATTTTTTATTTATAATTTGATTAATTTATTTTTTAACTAAATATTATTTATTTTTCTTTATTTATTTTCTGATTTGTTTGTTTAGTTTTTAAATAGTTTTTTTTATTTTAAATTATTTTAAATATTTTATTTGCTTATTTTTCTTTATTATTTTATTTATTTGTATAATTTTTATTATTCATTTATTTGTAAAATTGTAATTTATATATTTGTTTGTTGGTGTATTTTTTATTTATTTTGTTTGATTAATTTATTTTTTTTATTGTTTATTTTTAAAATGATATTTATTTTTCTTTTCTGATTTATTTATTTATTTTTCAAATTGATTTATTTGTATTTTTATTTTTTTACTTTATGTATGTAGGTATTTATTTATTTTTCAAAATTGTATTTATTTAATTTTGATTTATTTATTTTTTAATTTTTTTATTTGTCAAGAACAGTGGGAAGGGAGACTTACACTATGACAAAAAATACAAACAGTCACTGATACTCACGGAAGACATGTTATGAATATCTATTTCTGTAAATTCAGTTATTATTTAGTCTTGAGGAATCTCTGTAAATGTCTGTTATGTCAAACCGCTTCATCTGGATGGTAATAAATAAACACCTTGAAGATTCTTGCAGATTCATAATCCCATAATGTGGCATGAATATTTAACATGTTCAGTGTATGTCAAGCACCTTTGAGGAAGCAGAAAGTTGTTTCTTACAATATGAGCTAAACCCCTCGTCATGCGTGTTGTTATGAACGTTGCGCTGGGAATTCTACCTGAAATGAGAAAACAGCTGCAGTTTTACATGACAAGTGTGATGATGGAAACGATCTTGACGTCGTTTGTAAGCGCACAAACAACCGGGAGTGATTGAGAATCAATTAGAGCTCATTGTGGCTTGAGCACGTCTAGAACAATAAACGCGCTCGCGGCAGCTGCTCGCCCAACATTTACATCTTATTCACGATTGACAGCGGAGTCTGTCTGCAGCAGAATAAAGAGACAAAGAGAGAAAGCAAGCGTATTGGTCTGGTGGTTTCATGCAGAAGCGATCAGCTCCGAGACGGTGACAGCGGCTCCGTTCAGCTCTCTCACACCGCTGCGAAGCCCCTGTTTCTGTTCACTTTTAAAAAGGTCACTTACATGTTCATGTTTCAAATGCTGGCCTGTCAGGAAGAGAAGGGAAAAAAAAGGAGAGAAATGCCATTTAGCTCGACCGGCTCTGTATGGCATTTCACTTCACAGTCTCTGTTTAACAGGAGCTTCAGTCTGAAGAGTCAGTTTTTCTTTGCCACGGAACTCTTTATCACAGACGACCTTGTTTTATTGTATTCATTACAGCATACACTGAACAACATCCTGAGTACCACAATGATCAACAGTCTAACTGATTTACTTCATATATACTATTCTTCTAATATCTATCTTGTAATAGTTCTATCCATCCATCCATTTATCCGTCTGTCTTTTTATATTCCATTCATCCATCCATCTTTTAATAGTTCTATCCGACATCTGTCCATCCATCCATCTATCTTTTAATAGTTCTATTTGACATCCGTCCGTCCGTCCGTCTGTCCATCCGTCCGTCCGTCTTTCAATAGTTCCATCCATCCATCCATCCATCTATCTTCTAATAGTTTTATCCAACATCTGTCCATCTATCCATCTTTTAATAGTTCTATTTGACATCCATCCATCTGTCCGTCTTTTAATAGTTCATCCATCCATCCATCCATCCATCCATCCATCTTTTAATAGTACTATCCATCCATCCATCTTTTAATAGTTCGTTCCATCCATTTATCCATCCGTCCATCCATCATCCATCTTTTAATAGTTCTGTCTGACGTCCATCCATCCGTCTTTTAATAGTCCATCCATCCATCCATCCATCCATCCATCTTTTAATAGTACTATCTATCCATCCATCTTTTAATAGTTCCATCCATCCATCCATCCATCCATCCATATTTTAATAGTTCTGTCCGACGTCCATCCATCCATCCGTCTTTTAATAGTCCGTCCATCCATCCATCCATCCATCCATCCATCCATCCATCCATCCATCCATCTTTTAAGTTCTATTTGACGTCTGTCCATCCATCCATCTTCTGATAGTTCTATCCGTCCGTCCGTCCGTCTTTTAATAGTTCCATCCATCCATTCATCCATCCATCTTTTAATAGTACTATCCATCCATCCATCCATCTTTTAATAGTTCTTTCCATCCATTTATCCATCCGTCCATCCATCATCCATCTTTTAATAGTTCTGTCTGACGTCCATCCATCCGTCTTTTAATAGTCCATCCATCCATCCATCCATCTTTTAATAGTACTATCTATCCATCCATCTTTTAATAGTTCCATCCATCCATCCATCCATCATCCATCCATCCATCCATCCATCATCCATATTTTAATAGTTCTGTCCGACGTCCATCCATCCATCCGTCTTTTAATAGTCCGTCCGTCCATCCATCCATCCATCCATCCATCTTTTAAGTTCTATTTGACATCTGTCCATCCATCCATCCATCCATCTTTTAAAGTTCTATTTGACGTCTGTCCATCCATCCATCTTCTGATAGTTCTATCCGTCCGTCCGTCCGTCTTTTAATAGTTCCATCCATCCATCTGTCCATCCATCCGTCTTTTAATAGTTCATCCGTTCAACCATCCAACCATCCATCTTTTAATAGTTCTGTCCAACGTCTGTTCATCCATCCATCCATCCATCCATCTTTTAATAGTTCTATTTGACATCTGTCCGTCCGTCCGTCTGTCCGTCCATCCGTCTTTCAATAGTTCCATCCATCCATCCATCCATCCATCCATCTATCTTCTAATAGTTTTATCCAACATCTGTCCATCTATCCATCTTTTAATAGTTCATGTCCGACGTCCGTCCGTCCGTCCGTCCATCCATCTTCTAATAGTTCTATCCATCCATCCATCCATCCATCCGTCTTTTAATAGTCCATCCATCCATCATCCATAGACAAATTACACTTTGGGCTTCAGGTGCACGTCCAAATGATCAAATACACACAAAAGTATGTTAAAGTGACTGGATTGGAGCGTGTTTAGCTACTTAAACGCAGTTTATATCGTAAGTGTACATGAACAGCTGGGAGAAAATCCGATGTGTGTTAATATCTATTGTCTTAAAGTGACAGCAGTCACCTTCTGACGAGTATGCCATCAGTGTTGATCTACCAACAAAATGCAAAGAGAAAATCACTCACAGCGCTTCTTCTGAATATAGTTAGCTTTAATAAGCATTAATCTATTAATTTATACTGTGAAAACCATGCAGTGTTATTTTACATTTGGTTACTTAGATTTCTTTTATAGGCTAGGCCTATATTACTTACCTGTACACATGAACAAATGAAAGCACTTTATTTCATTTGTATCTTTGCTTTATTGTATTTGTCAGTTTGTTTTACTTTGTTTCTTTGTTCATGTTCTTACTGTATCTTATATAAAACAACAAAAATGCCAGACACTATATAGTATAAAGCAATGTTAATTCAGCTCTTATACAGTATACAAAAAGTACCGATAAGAATACCGTTAAAGTACCGGATCGATAAGCAGTATCGGTAAGAGTAGTAATGCCATTAAAACCTTAACGATACCCATCCCTACATCCATCTTTTAATAGTTCTGTCCAACATCCGTCCATCCATCCATCCATCTTTTAATAGTTCATCCATCCATCCATTCATCCATCCATCTTTTAATAGTCAATCCATTCATCCATCCATAAATCTGTCTTTTAATAGTTCCATCCATCATCCATCCATCTTATGTATGTCCTAATAGTTATGTCCGACGTCCGTCCATCCATCCATCCATCCATCCATCCATCCATCCGTCTTTTATTAGTTCTATCCATCCATCATCTATCCATCCGTCCATCCATCCATCCGTCAAATTATTTCTGCCTAAATTACATTGAAAGTGCCGACACAACCACCCACACCTTAGCAACCCCATACCAACGCCATGTCACCCTAACAACATGGCAGCGGCTTCTGCACAGGTTGACACAACTCAAATTTACTTCACTCCGGCTACTGTCAGTGCTGTGTTAGGTGATAAAAGAAAAAACATAGATTGATTGACATGTTTGACATGTTCTGGCTTTTGAACCAACCAGAGAATCTGAAGGCCGTTTGGTGAAACCCGGCCCATGTAAGCGAACCAGTGACTCCGCCTGGACACTGTATATTTAGGTCATTAGAGGCGGTTCGCTGGGATGTTTTGCCTCTGAAAGGCCTGTAAATTTTTAATCTGAGGGGCCGCGCTTACATGACATGCTCGTCTGGGCCTTTTGTGCTGCTGACAGTCTGCGTGGCGATGGAGTGGCCGGTAGGTACGCACTGGTTAGATTAATGCTCGTGTGTGTGTGTGTGTGTGTGTGTGTGTGTGTGTGTGTGTGATGGAGATCTACCGTAGACTGTAATACAGTAGCACTGGATCGATGTCTGAACACACAGAGGCAGAGATGAAAGTCCGAACCTTGCAGGGTATGCGAACCACACGAAACAACTTTGAAGAAAAGCAACAGGAGATTGGCTTGTAGATTTGTATGAACGTGGACATTCACTTTTGTCCAACCCTTTACCTGCATGCATTCGTCTTCACTGCAAATGAGATTTTCTTGTTCTTATTTGAAGTATTTTTTATCATGTTTTTGCATTTAAGGCAGGAGACTACAGGTAAAAAAAAAAAAGTTTTATTTTATGCATTGGTCAATTTTGAGATTGGGTCTATTTTGCTTCCATAACGTGTCTACTTTCAGACTAATGGAAAGAAAACATCCAAAATACATATTTAAAAGTGTTTATTTTATTGCACTTGATCTATTTACGGCTGCAGATTTCAGTGCCAATACGTATCTTTAATGGCGGAGTTTTTTTTCTTTTTTCTCCTGAACTGAGTCAGAAATCTCCACTTCAGCAGATTTACATACACCAAACTTTACAGTCGTATTATTATCTATGTTCTGAAGGTTTGTTCATATATCTTTCACCTAATTTATATAGCATTTTATTCGTAAAACATGCTGAAATGCATTTTTTTTTTCTGTCTGTTGACAGTATTTTCTGATGTATGGAGTGATAAAAAGAGATATCGAAAATACTCTCTGTAAAAACCTTCAACTCTCTAAGATGTCAACAAAACTTGCAATTCTTACTGTAATCAATCAATTAGAGAAGTATTGTGATATCGATTCGTGTTTTTACCCTATTCTCTTGTGGTGTCTTGCCTTAAAAAATACAAAGATGCTTAAAATGAGATTTGCTTTACTTTTACTACAAAATTGTTCTAGATTATTCTTTCTTACCACATTGTCCGATGTGTTTTTTTTTTTTTTTTTTTTTTGATTGATGATTGTTGTTTTTTTAGCATAGAACTAAATTTGATTAGGTTTATGCTTAAAGTGCACCAATTGTGCTATTTTAAAGGATACTAATTTTGTTTTGGAGTGTCCTACAATAGGTTTACTTGCATCCAAGGTCAAAAACACTTTAATTGTCTTAGTATATGAGTCATTGACGAATAAAGTTTTTAAAAGTGTAAAAAAACACAATGGAGATATAATTAATTTTGAAGTTTTATTAAGTGTTAACAATGAGATTATGTGGTTTTTATAATCAATTAACACTGCTTTTGTAATTTTTTACAAGATGGACAAAATTTGTCACCAAAAAAGTCATTTGGTTTAACCAAAATTTCAGTTTTACCGAATGACACTTTTGGTTATATCGAATGACGATATTTTCGAACAATGCTAACATGATGATATCTAGCTAGCTAGCAAAAGGATGATCAAACATTTTATATGTACAAGTTTTTAAAATATTACAACATTTTCCATGTTTTATAGCAGTTGTACCGAATGACCTGATGTTTCGGGACATGTGTATGAACGAGTGAAAGCATAAATTTTTCAAATAGTTAAGAGAGAGTTAGTTACTTTGCTTCATGACCATGTGGTCCTTTGCAGGTGTCTGAATGTTGTCACATCCTGTCACATGATATTGAACGCATGACTTGATCTAAAAATGATCGCTTTATATTGGTTACTCCGAATGACATCAATGAAATTCATTTTTCCAGACATTCTTTCTCATAACAAAGCAATGACTTCGACACATAATTTTAATACTATTTTGTACTATGTTGATAAATGATGCTATAAAATCATGCCAGAATAAAAAATATATACATTTATTACATTTTAAGATATTTTAATCACAAATGAAATGGCTGTATTGGCCTTTGGACGGTTAAACCGAATGACCTTATGACACTTCAAAATCCTTAAAATACCTTTATATGTAGCAAAATATAATTAAAACCTTTTGGATTCAATAAAAGAGATCTAGTTGTACTACCTTACATACTTTGGATGTCATATCTTTGTTTTTTATTATTATTAAGACCTTTGGACAAAAAATTGACCCGTCACGTCATTGACCCATATACATTGCACATCACCTCATTTCTCAAAGAGTCTTTCCGTGAGCCTGCTCTGCTCTGATTGGTCGGATGGCCCAGTCTGCTGTGATTGGTCGACCACTTACAGCACGTGTTAGTAATGAAACACCTATTACCATATATGGATTTCAGCTCCGGATCTTCCTCAGCACTTGATACACAGTGATAGACAATTCTAGTGCGAGTCCCCGTCCTTTAGAAGCACATGCGAAGTGGATTTGCAGCGCTGAAAACAGTATCTTCTCAACATGTTGACAACACGAATCAAACTCTTTCAGTCTCAGCTACAACTACAGTGTTTGAGAGCATAGCAAAGTAGATGTTGTTCTTGGGAAGCCAATGAAGACTATAGGCTGGCATTATGCAAATTTGTTACATTGTTTCATAGGTATGTAACAGGAAGTGAGATGGAATTGGCTGATGACTCATTTTAGGCAGTTCAGAATTAATTCTTTCTTTTAGGAGACAATAACTTTCTTTGTTGTGCACTTTGATTTTGAAAACTTCGCAGACCTTTTAAATTCACAAACAGCAGTATTACAGGTAATTTTCGAAAAAGCACGATAGGGGCACTTTAAAACAACAACAAAAACTATTTGTCAGGAAAAATAAACTTCCAGATATATTCTCTAAAAAAAAGAAAGCTATCTTTTCTGACACAGTTTTGCTTTTTAAGGAAATGTATCTTTTTTTAAGCATATTTCTCCTAAAAAATGACAGTGTTTAAGTGCGGATGTCTAAGATGTCTTTCTCCGCTTCTTCTCAGATATGTGTCACCAAGATGTCCACTCGCAGCTGCCAGGGATCCGACTCAGTCATCAAACCCCTGGACACCATTCCTGAAGACAAGAAGGTGCGAGTGCAGCGGACGCAGAGCGGCTTCGATCCCTTCGAGAAACCGGCGAGTCAAGTGAAGCGAGTCCATTCGGAGAACAATGCCTGCATCACCTCCAAAAGCTCCTCCTCTGGGAAAGAGTCTCCTAAACTACGCCGTCACTCCAGTCCTAGCTCTGTGAGTGTGTTTTCTTCCATAAATGATGTCTTGTTGGTGCTAATTAGAGTTTATTATGGAATGAGTGACTTCATGCCTAATTTGACATTGCTAGCAGATCGTGATTGTCCTTGATACGGCTCATTTATAACCTTTATATGAGGTTTAAAATGTGTTTTGATTGTAGATGTTGTTTTAGAGCTTCATTAGCTGCTTATTTTATTTTTTTTTTAATGGTCATTAGACATGTCTTGAACTTTTTATCACATACGTCAGGGATTCACAACTTTTTTGTCGGCAAAACGTCTTTGAGCTAAAATTTCTACTTGAAGTCTCCTAGAGAGTTTAAGTTAATATTTTAGAAATTAAACGTCACGTTCAGTTTTCTGATGTCAGTGTCAGTCAATGGTCACATGACATGCAGGTATACAAATAAATATTTCATTATTTTTAAAGAAGTATTTATTTTTTTATTTGTTTTTATTATTTATTTATTTATTTGTTTTGACTTTTTAATGATTTTATTCATTTTGGTCATTTATTTCTAGTTTTTTTCTTTTTAAATTATTTTAATTTTACATTATGATTTTATTCATTTTTAGGAAACCTTTTATTTAGATTTTTTTTATTTTAAAATAATTTATTTTAATTTTAATTTTTAATGATTGTATTCATTTTTGGTAAGAGTTTTATTTTGAGTTATTTTTTCTTTTTTTTAATTATTTTAATTTTACATTATGATTTTGTTTAGTTTTGGTGTTTTATTTTTTTATTTTTTTTTAAATATTTATTTTATTTATTACTTTTTATTAATTTTCTTTATTTTTTATTTTAGTATTACAGCATGATTTTATTATTTTTTTTAAACTATTTTCATCAACTCTATATCCTGACATACAGTGTTTTGTATATATTATATTTATTGCAATTTTTACAGTATATAATTCCCTATGCGAGACACGATTGACCTGAGAGGGAAAACTAAAGGTGGAGGGTTTGAAGAATGCAGCTAGCGAGCACATTTGCTTGCTGATTCACACCAATGAAAAATGGATGAGCGTAAGGCCTGACAGAAGGAGTGGAGAGAGTGAGCATGACCTCTTTCCCACAACACCCTTCTCATTATTCCACCACAGACCTTCTTATTTAGAAAATCCACTAAAACCTGTTCTCCACGGGGCCCCTGCACTCCAAACACCTCAATCACGATAATAAAGCCCCCCGCTAAGGTAATATCAGCGCTCTAAACCGAAGCTGGCGGAATGGAGAGCGGATGTGTTTACTGAAAGCGTGTCATGATCTGGCCGTATGGTGGCCGCTGGTCTCTAAGAGACAGCTGGTGTCTGGTGTTGATAAAAGGCTGCAGGGTTTGCGGTTACAGGCGCATCTGAGCAAGCGGTTATCCGGGAAGAGTCCGGTAATCTTTCACACCAATCGCAATAAGTGACTTGCTGCTGCAGATCGGTGTCAGGCTGCAAACCTGATTACTGAAGAAACGCTGCTTTTCAGGAGAATTAGTGCCGCTGTGCATTTGCTCTTCAAGACTTTAGAGTTGCATTCTCTTTAACACAAGTAAAATATTACTGTTTTTGCTTGAAAAAGAGGTTTTTTGATTTGCGTTCATATTAGTGTATTTATTCTAGAGTCTTTCAGTTATGGACTATGCATGTAAAACTTTGCATATCAAGTGTGCATGTTTTTATACACTTTTCCACAAAAATATGAAGTAGCACAACCGTTTTCAACATTGATAATGAGAAATGCATCAAATCAGCATATTAGAATGATTTCTGAAGGATCATGTGACACTGAAGACTGGTGTAATGATGCTAAAAAATACAGCTTTGATCACAGGAATAACAGTTATTTTATTTTAAATAATAATAATTCACAATATTAATGTTTTTATTGCATTTTTTTTTAAATAAATGCAGTCTTGTTGAGAATAGGAGACTTTTTAAAAACATTAAAATTAATTATCTCAAACTTTTGACTGCAGTAAACATTCAAGATGAAATATCCAAGTATAACATTTTACCTTAACACACTTATAAGGCCACCCAGAGCAGTTGTCCCTGTGTTTTTTGTAGTAAGAAAGTTATTGATGAATCATGCTATGTTCGCAGATTTTACACACTAATTTATGGATTTTTTTCCTTGAGCTTCACTCTAGTGAATATAACCCCAGTTCACCTGTGTTCTTTCAGTCACTGCCAAAGTGCTGACAGTAAAATCCTGCAGACCACATTTCCTGTTTAACAGGAAACAATTAATCACCTCCAGTTGAAACAGCACTGGGTCATTAATACGGGGACAGACGTGTCTTTCCGGACTTTCATGCTGTACGGCAGGATACTGTATAAATCCTGGATCTGACCCAGAAAATCTGACCATACGCTGGCTGACCTCACATCTGCTGCGGCCGCCGAGCCTCAAGTGTGTGACAAAATGCCACAAAATATCCTCTATTAAAGAGGACCTATTATGCCCCTTTTACAAGATGTAATATAAGTCTCTGGTGTCTCCAGAATGTGACTGTAAAGTTTCAGCTCAAAATACCCCACAGATCATTTATTATAGCTTGTCAAATTTGCTCCTATTTGGGTTTGAGCAAAAACACGCCCTTTTTGTGTGTGTCTCTTTAAATGCAAATGAGCTGCTGCTCCCGGCCCCCTTTCCAGAAGAGGGTGGAGCTTTAACAGCTTGCGCTTCGGTTGCTCAACAACAACAAAGCTGGAGAATCTCACGCAGCCAAAATGAGGATTGTCAGTAACGGTGTTCAGCCTTACATTGTTCAAACCGGAGTCGACACTGATGGAGAGACTCAGGAAGAAGTTACAACTTTTACAATGACACTGGATGTTTCTGAATGGTTAGTGGATAAATTTATGTAGTTGCTGTGGAGTTGATTCAACTCATCGACTAGCATGTGCCGTCATGTTAATCTTTTGTGCAAATCCAGTGTTGAATTGACCCTCGTTTGTGAAGCAGTCTGGCGTAAAATGACAGCATGGCAGCAACACTCTACTACAACAACTCTTCCTCTTCTCTAAAGCAGCCCGACATGGCCTCACCCCCTTTGTTGCGTGCTCTCAGGGGCTGGGTTTATGTCAATTTTAGGGTTAGTGATGTCACTAACCCAGGAAGAAGCTTGTTGTAGTCCCTACCATCCGTTTGTTGTAGTCCTTAATAAGCGATTTCTGTAAAAGAAAATATCTCTCTTTGCATTGAACTTTGAGTGTCGTAACTTTGTAGACGTTGTTTATGATCAAACAGCAACATTACACATGAACAAAAGTTAAAAAAATGAAATCATGTTCAAGGACCCCTTTAAAGTCACCATGAAATCAAAATGGAGAGTTCAAATTTTTTTATTGCGGTATTTATTATGATTTATCATCGCACATCATTATTTTTAATTAATGTGCCTCATAATCTTTAATCAAAATAACTTCCCCTCCCTCTTGCAGCGAGATCTCTTCTCTCCTCTGATGATGCGTTTACTGGCGTGAGGGCGGGACAAACCTGTCACTCACATGAGATCCACCAATAGCAAACCACAACCATCAAATCAATTCCCCAAGGACAAAATCAAGTCCCGTCCTACATTGTTTCTTGTTCGAGAAGCTGTTTTACTCTGATATACATCACAAAATTTGGATAAAAAAGACGATTGCATCTTCCGTTTCATGCTGACTTTAACTGTGTCTGTCTCTTTTACAGCCCACAAGCCCAAAGTTCGGAAAGGCAGATTCATACGAGAAGCTGGAAAAGCTCGGAGAGGGATCCTACGCAACCGTATACAAAGGAAAGAGCAAGTGAGTTCTGTGCAGCCACGATCTTCATTTCCATACAGACACACATGCTTATATTTCTCAGGGTTATTTGACTCGTTAAGTAATGGAACTGTAAGCAAAGACAGCAGCAGATAATTATGTGAAATCTGAATGAATTTTTTTTATATATATTGCTGTAATAAAAACCAAGAGCTGGAGAGAGCTTCTCTTCCAGAGCATGAAATGGCATGTGTTGTATGAAATCCTTTCAGACAGAGAGCGTGTAACGCCTGTTTTCCTTGAAGATTACTTTCATAAATTAAAATCTGGAAAATAAAATTTCAGCCAGCGTGAAATGAATTGTGCATTATTGGCAGTGTTTTTCATAGTAATGATGTTATTTGTGTGCAAGTTCTTTTGATTGGTGGAGCTCATTTATTTAACATCTTGACCTCTGCGTTAAGATTCACTCCACTGCCTCTAAATTGCATTTCATTGACTTAAAGTCAGCAGTAAATCAGACCTGACTCTGTTTATTGTCATGTTCCTGGTCTTATTGTGCACAAATGATCAGTGCATTTTATTTCAAACCACAAAAAAAAAAAAAATTTAATTCATCATCAGTCCCTCTTATTACACAACATACAATACACTTTCACCATCCAATTAATTCACACTGGATAAAATCATGTCCCTATGAAATGTTTTATTTTTTCCCAAATTCTATTTTCCATTTTAATACAGTATCTCTGGATTTAATTGCAATCATCCAAAATCCAAAATGCATTTATAATCAATTGAATTGATAAAATTGTAACAGTTTAATAATTTATAAAAAATTTGACAATAATAGAGCTCTGTGAAAATAAATAATGTTTTTTTTTTTTTTTCCCCACTAAATTCCATTTTATTATTCCAAAATTCTGTGTTATCTGTTTTAATTTTTCTGGATTCTGTTTTATGATTTAATACAACTTTATTATTAAAAACTGTGGTTATCAAATTAATTAATAAAACTTCATAATTTAATAAATCTTTTAAAATATAACTTCATAAAAATATCATCATTTCTTTACAACAGAACATTGCTTTTTTGAATATATATATATATACAGTGCCCTCCACAATTATTGGCACTCTTATTAAATATGAGCAAAGGCGGCTGTGAAAATAAATCTGCATTGTTTATCCTTTTGATCTTTCATTCAAAAATTTCACAAAATTCTAACCTTTCATTGAAGTAAAACAATTGAAAATGGGGGGGAAAACTCATTATGAAATAAATGTTTTTCTCTAGTTCACATTGGCCACAATTATTGGCACCCAATTATTGCAACGTCCTTTTCCCAAGATAACAGCTCTGAGTCTTTTTCTAAAATGCCTGATGAGTTTGGAGATCACCTAACAAGAGATCAGAGACCATTCCTTTATGCTAAATCTCTCCAGATCCTTCAGATTCCCAGATCCATGTTGGTGCTTCTTCTCTTCAGTTCACTCCACTCATTTTCTTTAGGGTTCAGGTCAGGGGACTGGGACAACCATGGCAGAAGCTTCATTTTGTGCTCAGTGACACATTTTTGTGTTGGTTTTGATGTTTGTTTTGGATCATTGTCCCGATGGAAGATCCAATCACGGCCCATTATTGGATTTCTAGCAGAAGCGGTCAGGTTTTGATTTTTATTTGTTAGTATTTGAATGTTACCATGTATCTGAACAAGATGTCCAGGACCTTCAGCAAGAAAAATAGGCCCACAACATTAAAGATCCAGCAGTATATTTAACCGTGGGCATGGGGTACTTTTTATCCGTGTGTACACCAAACCCATCTGGTGGGTTTGCTGCCAAAAAGCTCTTGTTTTAGTTTCATCTGACCATAGAAGACGGTCACGTTTGAAGTTCCAGTCTTGTCTGACAACTGAATATGCTGGAGATTGTTTCTGGATGAGAGCAGAGGATTTTCCTTGAAACCCTCCCGAACAACTTGTGGGGATGTAGGTGCTGTTTGATAATATTTTTTAGGCTTTCTGAGACTCGAGACTCAACTAATCTCTGCAATTCTCCAGCTGTGATCCTTGGAGAGTCTTTGTCCACTCAAACTCTCCTCCTCACCGCGCATTAGGATGATTTAGACACACGTCCTCTTCCAGGCAGATTTGTAACATCTTTAGTTGATTGGAACTTCTTAATTATTGCCCTGATAGTGGAAAAGGGGATTTTCAATGCTTCAGCTATTTTCTTACAGCCACTTTCTATTTTGTGAAGCTCAACAATCTTTTGCTGCACATCAGAACTATATTCTTTGGTTTTACTCATTGTGATGAATGATTAAGGGAATTTGGCATTTGTGTTTCCTCATGTTTCCTGTGGAACAGGAAGTCATGGCTGGACAATTTCATGCTCCTAGTCACCCTGGTGTGCTAAAAATTGTAAATATGAGTGGGAATATACTTCAGAGATATTTTACTCATAAGAATTTCTAGAGGTGGCAATAATTGTGGCCAACATGTATTGGAGAAAAACATTTATTTCATAATGTGAGTTTCCACCCACTTTCAATTGTTTTACTTCGATGAAAGGTTTGAATTTTGTGAATTTTTTTGAATGAAAGATCAAAAGGATAAACAATGCAGATTTATTTTCACAGCCGCCTTTGCTCATATTTACTAAGGGTCCCAATAACTGTGGAGGGCACTGATATATATATATATATATATATATATATATATATTATGTGTATATGTGTGTGTATGTATTATGTTATGTATTTAATTATATTTGATATATTTCTGTTTTTTTCCCTGAATATAGTTTCACTCTGCAGTATTATTTATTTATAATAAAACTAAAAAAAAAAAAAAATAAAACTAATATAATAAAAAATATAATAAGTCTAATAATTTTTATTAGTTCACGCATTTCCTGGGAATCGAACCAGTGACCTGGAACGAATATATGATATACTCTTTTTTTTATTTTATTTATTTATTTATTTTTTTCTGGATTAGTCCTGTAATACAGATGAATATAAAGTGAAAAACATGTTCATCTGGTGTGTTTCAGGGTGAATGGGAAGCTGGTTGCGTTAAAAGTGATTCGTCTGCAGGAGGAAGAGGGGACGCCTTTCACAGCGATCAGAGAGGGTGAGTGAACCAGGCCGACTGTCTCTCCATCACTCTGTGGTTCCTTCCTTCATATGCATGTAGCTAATCTGAGCTGCTGCTGGCACTAAAACAGTATAGTTGAACATATTGATTTATCGATTGTCATTGTGAAATTCTTAAATACCCAGAATTGATCTTTTAATCTGTGCTGATTTCAGTTGATGCGTGAACAAAAGCACACTAAAAGCATTATTTGCAGCGCACCTGCCATCCAATAATCACAATAATCCTTGTGCTTTGCTATTTTCATATGAAACAAAGTCTCAGCTTTCAAATTCTGTCAATTGTATTAAGAAATTTAAAAAATAAAAGTCATTTTGGCCATTCAGTTACCATAAACTTGATAGTTAGCTAGAAAAAAAACTCTAGAGACAAGCATTTTGATAAATATATGCATTATATTACATATTATTCATTATATTTACTTAACCTGTTCTTCAATATTTATTGTATATTTGAATAAATCTATCAGAAAAACAAGTTTTTATGACAGCCACTACCTAAATGTTTATATTTCAAAAACAAATTAGAGTAGAAACATAATTGTCATTTAAGAAGAACTATTTTTATTATAAAAACTACCTTATGTGCAATTTAAATCAATTATTCATTTTAACCAATAATATTATAGTAATGTACTGGCAGACACAGGGTTCCCTGTATAGTTTACAGCAATAGTTGACATGGAAAAATTGCACTGTGCTTGATATATATCCACATTAATCCATATCGAATTGAATCGAATCGTGAGCTTGTGAATCAAAATTGCATCGAATCATGAAATTTGTGTCCATACCTATCCCTAATAATTTTAAATAGTATTTTTAAGCATTTTAATGTGGCCTTCATATAACAAAAAGAAAATAAAGTTGAAACCTGTCACCTAAAAGTGCCCGCTGTTGTAGAAGCAGCCGTTTTCACTCTCTGACTGAGTTGTGATGTTCTCAGTGAAGCGGAGCAGATTGCGAAGGTGTGAGAATTTCACTGCTCTCACCTTCACCAACGCCGCATGCATTTTAATTGCGATGAGAGAGAGATGGTGTGTTTTTGATCTGTGTGATCCAGGGCTGATCATCGCAGAGCCCTTGTGCTCTTCCTCGGCGTGCGGCTCAAAAAAGGGCTTTGAAAATTGAACTAATTCAGCAATTACTGGAGATGCTTAAGCTGGCAGAACGTGTGTGGAATGTGAAAGGAGAAACATAGTCACATTACGCACTGTTCGCAAACCTAGTGAGCTGACTACATAGGCAGCATTTTAAGGGCCAAATTTACTTAACAGGTCAAATTAGTGTGAGACTGCAATCCCATAAAAGTGCAGATGGGAGTGGAAAGTTCTGCAGGTGATCTACTGACAATCTGCTTATTAAAGAACACAGATGCAGCCATGTCAAGTGCAAAATGGGTTAAGACATTCATTTTTGGCCATTTAATAATGGCAGTAATTTGATTATCGCAACCCTTAAATAGGATTTCATGCTTGAATGTTCAATAAACACATTATTTTTTATATATTTGACATTGTTGCAGCACCTCTCTTCCCAGTCTGTCAGTAACACTCTGTTTAGTTCCTGTCTCTATGAAGCCCCTCCTTCCGAAAAGCACAATGTGTTCTGATTGGTCGGCTGGATCAGTGTGTTGTGATTGATCAACAGTGATTTGAGCGTGTTTGGGAAATGCCACGCCCCTTACCATAACCACAAGATTCAACACACTACTAACGCAACTCAACCAGACCCCGCCCCTTTATTTAGCATATGCCTTGGTCGGGAATTATTTAAATGAGGAATATTGTGATGTGTTTGTTGCCCGAATAAAACTCAAGACTAAAATGGAGGCGTTTCAGATAGGGCTGGGCGGTATGGAGATATGTTATTTTTTTGGCTGAATGGCGACATACGATATATCTAGGTATTTTCTACATTTTTCTATTTGGATTTTTTTTTTTTTTTCTTATTTCACATCCTGCCCAATGTTGTCCTATAAACAATGTTCATATTGAAGGCTATTAAAACAAATAACCTTGTAGTCTATGCTATAGCATAGGATATATGTGCAAAAAAGAAGGAAAAATTACATTACATTCTAACATTGTAACTACATTTGCGCCTGTATCAAACTACTGTATATCGATAGAAACGGTATATTGCCTCATATAAATAATATATTGATATACCGCCCAGCCCTAGTTTCAGAGAGTTTAGAAACAGTGCACACTGATACAGAGAATAACTCCTTTTTGGAGTGATTTTGTGCTTTGTCACTTTGCAGACCTTTTTCATTTATTTGAATACTCTCCTCCTATAAATTTTGCATCTAGTAGAGAAACTCCTACAAAGCTGGAGCTACTTTTCTCTGTTTTTCTATATGACGAGTCTCCGTTTAAAATAGTCTGAATATAAACACTTATTATAGGTGTACCATAGTGATTCAAGATAAGACAAAAACACTGTTTGGAAGATGGATTCATAATGTACTCGCTAATTAAATACATTTTGTACATTTTGAACCTTTAAAATAAAACAATATACTTGCTGATGTTTGTGCTGCTGATTTCCCACAATAATGATGTCACTTCCTGTGATGTCATTCAGAAACTGATTTTTGCGAATGATTTAAACAGGATTTAAAGCGATATTGATGACGCAATGTCAATATAATCAATATACTTTGAAAAAAATATAAATTCATTTTATTAAATATCGTTTTTATTTATTTATTTATTCAGTATTTTCATATATGATGTTTACAATGGGAACATGGAAATGTGCTTCACAGCAGGAATGACTCAAATACAGTAATGCAGATTTTCCTCGTTTCACTGTCACTCAATCCAGCGTTACTATCTCACTATCTGAGCTTTTGTTGTGCCCTTGAAAAATTAATCGCATTTTCCACAGTCTCGCAAATCTGTTTACTATTCATCATGAAATGCGCTTGAAGTGTCGCTCGCTCCTTCTTTGTAGTAAATTAAAACATTCTGAGTGTTTTTGAGCTCAAATGAGATGAGATTTCTGCGAATGGCTTGTTCTACGGCGATTGCGTTGTTGTAATTTGAAGAAAATAACATGTCTGATCTGAGAGAGATGGAAAACGTACACAGAAATCATCAATTTAAATGAATGCTTTGTTGCTGACTTCTGAGGATTACCGATTACGTTTAATTGCAGTGTTCGTACATAACTCGTTAGCTGAAATAATAGACAGGAAGCTTAGCCTGAGGAGCCCTGAGAGCCGTTTCCTGTTCCCAGGGTGGCGGCTCTCTCCATTTCTCACAGATTTCCGCTCATCTCCACCCTACTGGCAATTTACAGCATGTAAATGATCTGCAGCGTGATTCAGGTGCAGCTAATAGTGAGATCTGGGAATGTTATCATTTGTAAATGCCAAATGCAAATGCATATATATATATATATATATATATACATATACATATACATATACATATACATACATACATACATACACACACACACACACACACACACACACACACACACATATATATATATATATATATATATATATATATATACACATACATACATATACACATTCATGTGTGTGTGTGTGTGTGATAAACCCAAATGTCCCCATGATGAAAACAGCTTATAAATCATACAGAATGATGTTTTTTGAAAATGTAAAAATGCTAAAAAGTTTTGGGTAGGGTAGGTTTAGAATATATAAGGTAGGTTTAGAAGATTGAATATATAGTTTGTACAGTATAAAAATCATTATGTCTGAGGAATGTCTGCATAAAACATGAAAACCCAACGTGTGTGTGTGTGTGTGTGTGTGTGTGTGTGTGTGTGTGTGTGTGTGTGTGTGTGTGTGTGTATTAACTTAACAGAAATTCATGTGGCACTTCATTCCACACTAAAAAAGGGAAAGGTGAATAAAAAAATATTTTATTAAATAATTCATTATTATTATTATTATTATTATTATTATCATCCAGACATGGAAAACCTGGAAATATAAGGTAAACATATAGCTGTTTTAATATATTAATAATATATTAATATTGTTTAATATATTAAACAAGGAATTGGTGCCTGACAGATAAATGGGCATCTGCTTCTGCAGTTTCTACACTGTAAAAAAACATTCAACATAAAAACTTACAAGGGTTACTTCACCCAAAAATGAAAATTCTGTCATTAATTACTCATCCTCATGTTGTTCCAAACCAGTAAGACCTTTGTTCATCTTCAGAACACATATAAGATCTTTTTGATGAAATCCAAGAGGTTTTTATCCCCCATAAAAAAAACAACATAATTACCGAGTTGACGCAGTGCAGCACTCCCGACTGACAGGCAAGAGAAGAGACTGTTGAATAAAGTTATTTTTGTTTTGTTTTTGTGCACAAAAAGTATTCTCGTGGCTTCATAACATTAAGGTTGAACCACTGTAGTCACGCTGACTATTTTAATGATGACTTTACTACTTGGGTCTTGAATGACGGTAATTGCATTGCTTTCTATGGGGGATTAAAAAAACCTCTCAGATTTCAACAAAAATATCTTAATTTGTGTTCCGAAGTCTTTCAGGTTTGGAACGAGTAATTAATGACAGAAATTTCATTTTTGGGTGAACTAACCACTGAACTAAGTTCAGTTGCTGCTTTAATTTTTTTAGTATAATCAATTTGGTTGTATAAGTCACTTAATTATATTAAACTGACTTTAAAAATGTAAAAACATAAGTTGCCATGACTTACTGATCACTTCATTTTTTTTATTTTTTATTTACAGTGTATGACATGATTTTAAAATGCACTTCAGTGTTGGGGAAAGTTCCTTTTAAAAGTAATGCATTACAATATTGCGTTACTCCCTAAAAAGTAACTTATTGTGTTAGTTACTTTTTATGAAAAGTAATGTATTGCGTCACTTTTGCGTTACTTTTTCTCATCTGGGCTGGGCTTGCTTGTTTGTTTTTTAATAACAAAAAAGTTATTCTATTTTTGGCAAATGTTAAGCCCCTTTCACACCATAAGTGAAATGAATAAGCGTCAGGCTGAAGGAAATTCAAACTCACACCTGTACAGTAGAGGGCGCAGCTCAAACAAGAAAGTTCAGCACTTTTCAACAATAAAAACAAAAAATGAAACACAAATGTGATGCTTATCTGAAGTCATTTTTGCTTATTAGTGTGGTAAAGAAAGAAAGAAAGAAAGAAAGAAAGTGAGATTAAATACATAAAGTATTATTTTGTATTATTTAAAATATTTAGTTCACGTAATATCCTGAGTTTGCATTTCACTGTTTTTTATTCATTTTGAGGAACATTGAATCTGTTTTTATGCGATGAGTAAATGTGAGATGACTAAATGCCTGCTCACATTTGTCTAGAACTACAATAACCATCATGTTCACACACAATGCCTCGGCACTTACTACTTTCTCTCAACATGGAGGCAGGAGAGGTGTCAGTCAATAAATGGGAAAATCAAAGTAACTTGCATTACTTATTTGAAAAAGTAACTCACATATCTTGTTGTAAATTGAAAAGTAATGCATTACTTTACTAGTTACTTGGAAAAGTAATCTGATTACGTAACTTGTAATGCGTTACCCCCAACACTGATGCACTTATCCAGTTAAAACCTTAAACGTTCATTGTCAGAATGTGTTAATAAAGCGTTTGTGTTTCTCTCCAGCTTCTCTGCTGAAAGGCCTGAAGCATGCGAACATAGTGCTGCTCCACGACATCATCCACACAAAGGAAACCCTGACGCTGGTCTTTGAATATGTGGTGAGTATCAGACATGCTGACCGGATGAAAATCAAACCGCTGCTGGCGGACAACGGCTCGGATTTGTTTATTTTATAAATAGTTTTTAATTCATTTTATTTTCTGTAACTCCACTCCAAAATGTCAGAGTATTTTTATGTCACATAACCACACATCTGTTCCTGTGCCTCATGGAGCTGGTGTGGTCTCCTGTTTGTGAATAGTTTTGAAAAGTTTAAATGTGCTTTAGTCAGCATTACTTTAGCTCTGGGTTTTTTTTATGCTTTGAACCAATCAGCCTCTTTATATGTGTCGTTCGTGCCCAGTCCTGTAGCTCTGGCACTGTTTTTATTAGAGAACTGTTTTTCTAACTCTTTCAAAGCCCTGCTCTTCATCTGTGCCTCACAGCGACAGGAACGTCTCACTGTTTTACACACAGACCTGCAATGAGCCGCAGGCATCAGAGCTGCGAATTAAAGCACACAGGAATAATTCAGCCAACAATGCAAGTTCGGTCACCATTTACTCGCCCTTGTGTCGTTCTGTCCCTGTATGACTCTTGATATTTCAAGTCTTCAAAGTCTCAGATTTCAAATTTTGTCTTTTTTAAAAAAATTCAAACAATAAACACCATTTTGTGTCTCTTTAAAGAGGACCTATTATGCCCCTTTTCACAAGATGTAATATAAGTCTCGGGTGTCCCCAGAATGTGTCTGTGAAGTTTCAGCTCAAAATACCCCACAGATCATTTATTATAGCTTGTCAAATTTGCCCCTATTTGGGTGTGAGCAAAAACACGCCGTTTTTGTGTGTGTCCCTTTAAATGCAAATGAGCTGCTGCTCCCGGCCCCCTTTCCAGAAGAGGGCGGAGCTTTAACAGCTCACGCTTCAGTTGCTCAACAACAACAAAGCTGGAGAATCTCACGCAGCCAAAGTGAGGATTGTCAGTAACTGTGTTCAGCCTTACATTGTTCAAAACGGAGTCGGAAACTGATGGAGAGACTCAGGAAGAAGTTACAACTTTTAGAATGAAACTGGACATTTCTGAATGGTTAGTGGATAAATTTATGTAGTTGCTGTGGAGTTGATTCAACTCATCGACCGTCATGTTAATCTTTTGTTCAAATCCAGCGTTGAATTGACCCTCGTTTGTGAAGCAGTCCGGCGTAAAATGACGGCATGGCAACAACACTCTACTACAACAACTCTTTCTCTTCTCTAAAGCAGCCCAACATGGCCTCAACCCCCTTTGTTCCATGTTCTCAGGGGCAGGGTTTATGTAAATTTTAGGGTTTGTGATGTCACCAACCCAGGAAGTAGCTTGTTGTAGTCCTTAAAAAGCAATTTCTGTAAAAGAAAATATCTCCCTTTGCATTGAACTTTAAGTATTGTAACTCTGAAGATGTTGTTTATGCTCAAACAGCAACATTACACACTAACTAAAGTTAAAAAAGTAAAATCATCATCAAGGACCCCTTTAATGTGTCATGACAGATTGCTTTAGTGCCTCAGTTCAATCGGCACGTGAACCAATAATCTCTTCCTACTAGTTATAGCATGAAATAAACACGAATGAACATCAGAAGGTATGTTGTTTCAACCGCGGAAAGACATCAATACACACCACTTTTCAAGTTCAAGTCCAATCTGAAAGTTATACGCAGAAATAAGGAGATATCAAATGTTTGCTGGTAGGAAGGTTCTGTATGTGAGAATGATGTAAGCAGTATTAATGTGATAAATCATTGCAGTTCCCGTTTGCCTCTGCACTCTCTTAAAGGTCCCGCTTGTCTGAAGCAGGTTCAGAAATGCCAGTGTATGTGTTAATGAGCCTCCAGGACGATCCGTGTCTGTCTGCAGGGAATGTCTGGTCAGGAGGTTCAGCTTCTCTTCCCTGCTGGGAAATAATTAACAGTTAGCTGGTCGCCCAGATTGGTTAGGCTGCTGTGGCTGGTTTTACATGTCTTGGACACATTTTATTTTATTTTATTTATTTTTTTTAACTCAATTTCCTAACTCAATAACTCAATGCTTTTATGTTCCCAGCAAACACTGTTCTTAACATAAAAATAACTGTCCACTCAAATGATGCACTTGACTTTCAATAAAGTGCACTTTTAATTTGACAGGATGACATGAGCTAATTGGTCCTCAGGAAGGAAAGAGGAACATCAATAAAACTGGTTGTAGACTCAAACTCCTGTCAGTCTTGACACTTGATTTGATGCATCACAGAAAGAAAAGAGCACTTGTTAAATGTGTTTTCTCTGAATGTCAATGCACATTGTGACACTGACCTCTCGTCATTGATCCGTGTCACAGTCTAAAGGGAAGATTTTGCTGCCTTCCCTGATTATCCTTATTTTGTGCTATTTTTGTCTCTCTAATATAACTTACTTTTATGCTCTGGTAAACATATATATTTTTCCCCAGGAATGTATCCTCTCTCTAAATTGGATGAGTGTGAAATTGCGGCGCGAGTCTGATTTATTCATGAGAGCTAAGCTAACACGTCGGGGTGTCAAAGAAAACAATCAAAACATGAAGATTGGACAACGGCTCAGCTATTGATAGCTTTGGTCCGTTGAGAGATATGAGCCGTAGCTTAGATATTAATCTGAGACCACCGCTGTGATCTCATCAGAGTCATTTCGGTGAGAAAATACACTCGGGCTGAATGTGGCCGCATTTAGATGCGGGCCGCTAACAAACAGAGGGTTTTGCGCCGAGGAAATCAATTCATTTTCCACGGCGAGCAGTTAATAATGATTGACGGCGACGGACAGGCATATCTGAAGCCCGTTTGAGCGAGCGACTGCATTATTCATGAAAGGAAACGCGTTTATCTGCGGTGCGGGACGGGTAGCAGCGGGTGTTTGCAAATATCAGCGGCCCTCCATTCTGTGGGCAGAATAAAGACTGAGGAGAGCGCCGTGGGTAATTCTTTCTCCCGCCGACTGTATTTACATGCACAGCCACGCGGCCCACAAAGCCACGCGCACCTTCAGACAATCACGTTATTGAGCCTGTAGAAAGAGGCCAAGAGCTTCTGGTCTCACCGATACAGGAAATTATTTCAGTTTGACACACCGCAAGTGTTTGTGAAGCCACCCGTTTGTGCTTTTTATTCATTCTCACAGGAAGTGAGGGAGTATTTATATATATATTAGCGGTGTAATGGTACACAGAAGCCACGTTTTGGTATGTACCTTGGTTTTGGTGTCACGGTTCGGTACAATTTCAGTACAGTAGGAAAAATGGTCACACTTTAGTTTAGGGTCCTTACTATTAACTATAACTTTTGCCTCAATAAACCCCTAATTACTGCTTATTAATAGTCAGTAAGGTAGTTGTTAAGTTATTGGGTAGGATTAAAGGATATAGAAAAAGGTCATGCAGAATAAGGCATTAATATGTGCTTTATAAGTACTAATAAACAGCCAATATCCTAGTAATATGCATGCTAATAAGCAACTACATAATAGTGAGAATTGGACCCTAAACTAAATGCTAGGTTTCTTTTCATTTATTTTGAACAGACAGTAGTGCAAATCACAGTTCGTTCCACCTAGAGGCATTTAGTCCCCTAGCTAGTACAGTGCAGCCTCCTTTAGTGTGTTAAGGACTAAGCAGTAAACCGAATCCACTCTTGCATAGGTCATATTTTTTTGCAGGACTAATAAAAAGCAAAAGGCATTTGGTCACAATCAGCTACAAAACTGAAAAGCATCTCGTGTTATAAAAGTACAAAATAAATCAAATAATGAAAAATAAAACTTGTGTATTAGGAGTGCTACAATTTGCTCCACTTAAACTATATTTAAACATTCAAAGCTTAAGCCCAACCCTTCTATACTTAATTTTACCACGTTCCGCTACGTTTTGTGCACAGTTGAGAGCGCGAACCTTTCAAAATATTCTCCTTTGTCCATGAGCGCAGAAAGACGCTTTTGATGTGTGCGCACTACCTAGTGGGCTTAGTTTTCAAGTGCTCAAGTCATTGTTGTATGCGTTGTTCTTCTTCTGCTCTTTTTCCTGTTGTGGCGGTTAGCAAAGAGCGTTGTATTATCGTGCACTCCCCCTTCTAGATCGGAGTGTGGTTCGCCTGTGACTGACTGTATTCGTCGTCTGACTGCATGAACCGAACCGTGACGTCCATACCGTACGGTTCGAGATGAATACATGTACCGTTACACCCCTAAAATATATACAAAAATGTTCTATAATTAAAAATGGTCTATTTTACCCAATATGTGCGTGCAGTGTGTTTTTATTCTCATTGTATTTTGAAGCAGTTCACTAGATTTTGTTTCTAGTCTGTGTCTCCTGTCACTGCCTCATGTCCCTCTTTTCTCTCTCTCTCTCTGTTCAGCACACAGATCTGTGTCAGTACATGGACAAACATCCCGGGGGTCTCCATCCAGACAACGTCAGGGTGAGTGAGATTCTGCTCACTTTGTTTGCTTTACTCTTCAAGCTGCTTGTAGGTGATTTTGTGATGAAATGGCTCTTGTCCAGTCAAATCCTGATTGTTCAGTATTTAGTTGTGCTGTGGTCACAGGGAATCCACATACTGTTCTTAGACCGTCTGATGCGTATTGTATACAAATGGCAAGCTTCAATCTGATTGGCTAGATTTATAGAACAGGTTATTATATTTGTGATTATAAAAATAAAAATGATTAAAAACTGTCTTTTGCTGTATTTTATCTCATTTTTACACATTTTTGAATATATTGGCTTCAATAACTGTCAAACAGTGGTTCCTCTGATTGAAGAAAAATTCATTTCAGAGCAAATATAAATATATTATATATACTTTATATATATAATTTTTATTTTTTTATTTACTTACTCATTTCTAAAACATTTTTTTATCGTATAACTCTCGTTCCAGTAGTGTTTGTTTCTTGTCCAGAATAAGCTGCAGTGTGGATTGGACTAGTGGAACGATTGTTTCACGTGGAGTGTACGGTTCTGATTCTGACTTAAAGATTTTACAGCATGTTTTATTAATGACAGCTGAAGTATTTTTTCTCGGTCTTGGGTAAAGACCTTCCAGGCCACTTTGATTTCACCCTCTGAAACGTTCTGCAATCAGAAGTAGAGCAGAAGTCGTGTGAGTTCAGACTGTGACCCATTTTACCGGCTTCCTCATCTGTCAGACTTGAGTGTACCGGCCGCATGAAGTCTCTTCAGTCGTGCGGCCCGTCAGCTCAGATAATCGGACCAGAACCAATGATTTGACCTTTTGAAAATGACTTTTGAATGCTGCTTGTGCTCCTCCAGTGAGCGTCTGGCATCCGCCTGTAACACGAGACTTTCGTGCCCATGTTTAATTGAGCAGTAAGACCACACACTCGCAGAGTAAGAGAAGTGTGTTTGCTGACTTTAGAATGTTTTCTTAGAGCTCATGAAATTACCTTGGAGGACAGACTTTCGATTAAAGCCGAAGTTTGTCATTTTTGGAATGTTAAAATATTTTCTCATAACCCAATTTAATCTGCACTTTTAATACAGTATACCATATTTTTTGGAATATAATTTTTCATCTGAAATATGCTGCGACTCAAGGTTGTGACACACCAAGCCATGCAAGCAAAATGTCACTTTAAATGTTCATTTTGCATTGCCAAAGTTGGTATACACAGGCATTTTGCTCCTGCTGGTGGATGTTGTAACTACACCAATATGCAGGCCAAAAGCATCTATCAATCTCTATTGACACATGCATTTAAAAGTAGGCACATTTTCTGATGACTAATTGACTGTGGCACTTGATTTATTTGACATAAATGGACAACACAGTTTTATATGGTTAAAATTGTCCTTGAAATCAATTAAAAAGTTAATACATGACAATGCTTGTAATGATTTCATAGAAAGTTGCTGTGAAAAGAGCGTAATTTATGGTGTGTCAGAGTGAAAGTAATACGTGATGGAGCGAATGAGGCCATGGAGCAGAAGGCTGGTGGGGAAACGGGTGTTGCTTATGTAATTCATCAGGTTTTTGTCACTGTGGATTTACATAAATAATGTATTTATCCTGTTCGGTCCCTCATTGAAATTCAAACCAATAGAGAATTCATGATAAATGACAAGCTGACAGAAAGAGAATGAGAGCAGCTCACCTGAAACAGGAACGGCCCGCAGTCACAGCCGAGACGTTTCCCTTCGTTCTGTGTTGGTACACACTGTTGTAATTTTGGCACATAAGTTCACAATGTCGTGTTATTGAGCAGCATTGTTAACTTGTTCCCTGACAGGCTGCAATTTACACCGGTTTCACGACCCTTAAAGAACATTCAGTCAGAGCCGATGTGACTAGTATTCCTCTGTTGATTCAGATGCTATGTGTGTTACTCGGGGCAAATAGTTCACTCAAAAAAGTTACAAAAGTAGCATTTTTTACTTTGTTTAATTTAGCTATATATATATATATACACAATGTATATATGAGCAATATCACACTTGTAGCCATGAGATATGCTCACAGCTTACTGATATACAGTCATATCGCATGGCTACGAGTGTGATATTGCATTTATACAACAGTTCAATGGCATGAGTGTGTAAATTAATAAGAAACAACAACGGAGTGTCTTTAAAACCCTCTTTTGTGCAGAACTACTTTCTTCTGCCACGGATTCAAATCTCAAGTTGACAGTTTAACAGTTGAGCCCAAGCCTCCGTTACTAATTCAAAAACGTCACTTTAGAACTAGTAACGAAGGATTGTTGAGTCCCTCCATTGAAACTCATTGTATTTTGTAGTTTTATTGAGAGAGAGAGAGAGAGAGAGAGAGAGAGAGAGAGAGAGAGATCACCTGAGCGAGCATTACCTGTGTCTGATATAACATTCATTCTTCAGGTTGATGTCCATAATATTACTGTATATCCATTATAAAAATCCGTTTGAATGTCCGCTGAAGAAAGCGATCTTTGAATTTTCCGTTTTACAGTTAAGGTAATTTTCCATAACAGCACAAAAACAACGTCTTTTGTTTACAAAAGTCTCTTTCAATTTAAAAGTCTCTTGCGACTGACTCATTCAGTCGTAAAGTTTGCCACCGTCAAATGGCATATTAATGTAACTTTCGCCCATATTACGCATGAATGGACCCTTTCTCAATGCCAAATACAACATGTTATTTATATAAAATAATATTTATTGGACAACATTTAAATGTTCAGCAATAGCCATTATAAATGACAATAAACACAATTGTACAATTCAGTCAAACATACAAAAGCAGTGCTCAACAAGATGCAAGTTAAATATGGCCTTAATATTAAATTATTAAATTTAACATAGCCCAGTTCGATTTGCTCAGGAACAAGTAAAAAATAATAAGACCAAAGATTGCCTGTTTTGTGTACCCGAAATGAATTATAACTCATGTTTAACCACTTTAAGAGCCAGCGGCAAATCCCCGAAGCACTGGCCGAGATGAAGCTGTTCTCGGCGGGTACACGAGCACTGAACGGCCGCTGACGGCCTGGAGCTTGCATCTCCGAAAACGTTTAAACAAATTGTAAAATAGGCGCTATGATTAAATATGAGTCATATATTTCAGGTCTAAACAATTACATTCTCGCCTAAAAGCCTCCGAAAACTACAGTTTGTGGTACATCAATTGTAGTATTTGTAAAAAATACGGTGGATTTGCTCGGCCGCCATGACAGTCGCTTCAAGTGGAGTGATACAAACGGTGAAAAGGTAGGAGTGCTGTTATCAGTAGAATATCGCATGACTCTTAGCCAATCAGATTCGAGAACCAGAAAGAACTGTTGTATAAATATATATATACACACTGTATATATAAACTGTGTGTATGTATGTATAGTATGTATATAGTTGAATCTATTCTAAAATATATGATTAAGTACATTATCATTTGTGTGGTAGTTAACGCACCTTTAAATGCATCATCTGTTCAGTTCTTTTGTACTTCATCTGTCTGTTTTAAACACAAGAGCATGTCATTAGTGTCTTAATGTTTTCTGGAGCGCTCGTCTTCAAACGACAGCCACACTGCCACCTCAAGCATCAACTCATGAGATCAAAAATGGGCAGTAAATGGCGATTAGCTCCCACAGTCACGAGCAAACACGCCACACAATGGCTATAGTTTTAATTCCGCCTATTAGCTCGAGCTGATACATTCGCGCTGCCCGTTCACTCAGATCTGCGTTCACCAATCACACTAATAAAAGCTATTAGACTCTCTGCTGCAGGTTGGATGGAATTAGCATTTCAAAGGGACCGCTCAGGGCGCTAGCTGCTAATGTAATTACTGGTCAAGCAGCAGAGAGATGAGCTGCGGGGCGGCAGACGTCCCACACCAGACCCCGTTCCTGGGCTGCCGTCCAATCGCAGACCTCCTGCGCATATGCTGCTCTTGCTGTAGAAATAACAAGATATATTCAGAGTCCTCTTTACGCTGGAGTTGTACCATTGATTCGCTCGGCTGCTTTAATGAGACTGCTTAAATGAATTAATTGATAATGACAGCCGTCCCCACCTCAGGAGAGGAGTGCATCAAGACAAGGTTCTGTAGTCGATGTGCTTTACTAGAGCATCTGTTACAGTCCAACCAGTTATCTATCGTTCTATCTATCTATCTATCTATCTATCTATCTATCTATCTATCTATCTATCTATCTATCTATCTATCCTATCTATCTATCGTTCTATCGTTCTATCTATCATTCTATCGTTCTATCTATCTATCTATCGTCCTGTCTATCTATCTATCGTTTTATCTATCGTTCTATCTATCGTTCTATCTATCTGTCATTCTATCTGTCATTCTATCTGTCCATCCATCCGTCCATTCATCCATCCATCCATCCATCCATCCATCCATCCATCCATCCATCCATCCATCGTTCTATCGTTTTATCTATCGCTCTGTCTGTCTGTCGTTCTATCTCTCATTCTATCGTTCTGTCTATCTATATTGTTCTATCGTTCTGTCTATCTTTCTGTCATTCTATTTATCTGTCGTTCTATTTATCTGTCCGTCCATCCTTCCATTCATCCATCCATCCATCCATCCATCCATCCATCCATCCATCGTTCTATCGTTCTATCTATCGCTCTGTCTCTCTGTCGTTCTATCTCTCATTCTATCGTTCTGTCTATCTATATTGTTCTATTGTTCTGTCTATCTTTCTGTCATTCTATCTGTCGTTCTATTTATCTGTCCGTCTATCTATCTATCTATCTATCTATCTATCTATCTATCTATCTATCGTTCTATCGTTCTATCGTTCTATTGTTCTGTCTATCTATTCTTCTATCGTTCTATCTTTCTGTTGTTCTATCTGTCGTTCTATTTATCTGTCTGTCTATCTATCTATCGTTCTATCTATCTATCTATCGTTCTGTCTATCTATTCTTCTATTGTTCTGTCTATCTATTCTTCTATCGTTCTGTCTATCTTTCTGTCGTTCTATCTGTCGTTATATTTGTCCGTCCGTCCGTCCATCCATCCATTATTCTATTCTATCTTATTCCATCTATCTATCTATCTATCTATCTATCTATCTATCTATCTATCTATCTATCTATCTATCTATCTATCTGCCTGTCATTCTATCTATCTATATCTCTCGTTCTATCTATCGGTCTATCTATCGTTCTGTCTATTGTTCTGTCTATCTTTCTGTCATTCTATCTGTCGTTCTATTTATCTGTCCGTCCGTCCGTCCATCCATCCATCCATCTATCGTTCTATCTTTCTGTCTGTCATTCTGTCTATCTCTCGTTCTATCATTCTGTCTGTCTATCTATTGTTCTATGTTTCTGTCATTCTATCTGTCGTTCTAATTATTTGTCTGTCCATCCATCATCTATCTATCTATCTATCTATCTATCTATCTATCTATCTATCTATCTATCTATCGTTCGTTCTATCATTCGTTCTATCATTCGTTATATCATTCTGTCTATCTGTCGTTCTGTCTATCTATTGTTCTATCGTTCTGTCTACCTTTCTGTCGATCTGTCATTCTATTTATCTGTCTGTCCATCCGTCTGTCCGTCCGTCCATCCATCCATCCATCCATCCATCCATCCATCCATCCATCCATCCATCCATCCATCCATCCATCCATCCATCCATCGTTCTATCTATCTATCTATCTATCTATTGTCTGTCTGTCTTTTTTATATCATTCTATCTTTCATTCTATTGTTCTTTCTGTCTTTATCTTTTCAGATTCAAGGCTTTTTTCACTTTTTTTCAAAACAAGGTTTTCAAGGTTTTGTCGGGCCGGAATTCAAGGGTTATCTTGACAAACTTTGCTTTTCTGGTTAAAATGGCATTTGTATGAATTTCCATTAATTTTACTTGCTGACATTCAAATTCAAATTAAAATCCTGTTGCTACCTCAATTCAGGACATTGAGGTGGAATTTAAAAGACTTTCTCAATTCAATTCTGACACAATCAATTCACCCAGTCGTGCGTTTGTGAACATTCTTCATCCTGATAGTTTATTTGCAGGAGCAGGATGAAGCCGGCTACATTTTCAAGAAGTTTTCATGCTTAATGGTACAATCACAGTTGTTTAGTCGATCAACCCACGAACCATCTGACGAAGCAAACAAAGCCTCACATTTAATGGCACAATTAGTGACATAAATTGTTGTGCAGTTGCACTAATGGTCCATCAGTCTGACGCCATATACTGATTTTAGCAGTGCTCTTCCTTCATAAATGTTCTGCCGGACGTCACATTCAGGAAGACGGGCCGATCGTGTTGCAATGCATCAGAAGTAATTTGATCTAAGTGAGGTTTGTTGCTAACCTGCTGTTGTTGGATTTCAGATGCTGGTGTCCAAATTTTATAACGTTTCTATAGTGTATATATATACATACATATACACATATATATATATGTATATGTGTGTATGAACAACGAAACGCATTACACAATACATAAAACAAGTGGCAGGTCTATTTGTTTGCATTTAAACTATTTTGACATACAGGATCAGATTTTTTTGTAATCAGCCACCCATCAGCCCTTTATTGCTTCTTTGCTTCTTATCAAACAGCCGTGAGATCTCTGAGCTTCACTCGTGAGACTCGTGTTCGACTGGAGACTGAGAGCAGGTGTGGAGCTGATGGTCCATTGATACGCCACATTAAAAACAAAAGTGCTCTCAATCTCTCTGCTCCTCTAAATGACGAGTCGCTTTGATTCTCCAGCAGATGTGAGAGACTTTCTGGTTCATTTAGCAGCCATCCTGCTTCTTCCAGCACAAACTTTAAGACAGTCTTTTGTGAAATCAAACACTGAATTTCTGCTTGACGCTGGATTTTATCCACTGTAGCCCTGTAAAATAGCAGATAATCAGTTATTATTGCAGAATAGGTATGTATGAGAATTAAACAGGTCATTTAGTCAATAGATTTTTTCTTTTCTTTTGTTTCATATCAGTCAGACACTTTAAGTTGAGCAGTTTAAAGGAGGAAAAGACTGTGTTGGCTGCTGTCAGGAAACGTCGAGTTTCTGAGATCAATTCACACACAATATTTGGCTGTATTTTGTCTCTAAGATAAATCCACAGGAAGAGGAATGATGTGACGTCTCTTTGAGAGCTCCCCTCGTTCTTTTGAATCTGGTTTCAAAGCAGGTAACAGAGCAGAAACCTGCAGGAGAGCTCAAATGTTCAGATATCTGATGAACCTGCTGTGATCCTTCTGATGAAACTATGAGTGCAGTCGTCAGTGTGTTGCTATGCTGTTGCTAAGGTGTTCTGTGGTTCATTTAGGTGGTGTTTTTATTTTATTTTACAGTACAATAGTATTTTATTATATTATTTTTTTTATTTTTTTTTTATAATTGATTAAAATGAAAACATTATTATTAATAAATATTTTTTTATTTTACAGTGCAAAAGTATTTTTTATTATAGTAATTTTATTTTTTATAATTTAATAAAATAAAAATATTTTAACAACTATTATTATTATTATTATTATTAATAAATATGTATTTTTTATTTTACAGTACAATAGTATTTTTATTATAGTAATTTAATTGTATTATTTAATAAAATATTTTAACGACAATATTATTATTAAATGTTTTATTTATATTTTACAGTACAGTAGTATTTTATTATTAATTTTAATTTAATTTTTAATATTATTATTATTATTATTATTAACTTTGTTTTTTATTTTACAGTACAATATTATTTTATTGTAATTTGTTTAATTTTTTTATCATTTATTAAAAATAAAAACATTTCAACAACATTCTTCTTCTTCTTCTTCTTCTTCTTCTTCTTCTTCTTCTTCTTCTTCTTCTTCTTATTATTATTATTATTATTATTAATAATGATAAATATTTTTTTATTTTACAGTGCAATATTTTTATTATAGTAATTTTAGTTGTTATAATTTAACAAAATGAAAATATTTTATCAACAACTATTATTATTATTATTATTATTATTATTATTACTAAATATTTACCTGTTTATTTTACAGCACAATAGTATTTTTATTATAGTAATTTAATTTTTATAATGTAATAAAATACTTTAACAACAATATTATTATTATCATTTTTAAAATATTTTATTTATATTTTACAGTAAAATGTTATTTTTTTATTAATTTGAATTATTTAAATGTAATAATTAATATGCTGAAACTATTATTATTAAATATGTGATGTTTTTTACAGTACAATCATATTTTTATTATAGTCATTTGTTTGTTTATAATTTAATTTTATATATAAAGTTAACATTATTATTGTTGTTGTTATTGTTGTGGAATTTTTTTCACCTGTTTTACCATCCAGCATGTGAAAGCTGTGCATCTGATCACTTAGTAAAGTATTTAGTACTAGTGATATGTAAGATAGTTGAGGATCATAATCAAACACTAATATGAGCTCATATGTTAATGTGGAATTATTGATGAAGTCTTAAGATGGATTATCAGTCAGATATGGAGATATGGCTGTACGTATGATAAATTACTCGTTCTCACAGCAATAATGTAATTACCGTTTTCCCAGAAATGAAATGTCTGTTGTAATGGTGGATGCCCTTGAATGGTTTGTAGTATTAATTCTCATCACATGGGTGTAGCTCCTGGCAATGTCTCCGCTTTCCAGTTAAATCAGATCCGGCCTTGAGATTGGATCTTTATTTCAAGGCTGTAATAAAGGAACAAGCTCTGTTTATAGCACTCCATTAATAGTCCTCAAACATTCAGGTTTTATTATGATTCTTGGCTGCAAACATTTTAATCTTCTGATACACGCAGAACTGAAGACTGAACCCTAAACGTACATGAAACTTTACCTTGTTCTTTCACTGTAGTGCAAGTGCTGCTCTTTCCTTCAGGTCTGTATCTGTTAGCGGAGGATTGTCGATATTCCAGGTGGAGCGGCAGGCGTGTATTGATCTTGCTTTCATCCTGCAGATTAGGCCCTCGGCGTTCCTGCTCTTCCCGGCTCAAAGCTGACCCTCCTTTTGTCCTGATATGTTTCTTCGTCTTCCTCCATGTGCCTTTATCTCTGTCCTGCGAGTTATTCCAGGTGTCTCTCTCGTCCTGTATATCTGACTGGAGGCTCTCTCTCTCTCTCTCTCTCTCTCTCTTTCATTGTTATTATTTTAAGGATGTGCGGTCAGTCAACTCTTAGCATCTCTGTCCTGTAGTCCAGTGCTGTGTACCGTATAGCTTAGTCATCGATCTATCTATCTATCGATCTATCTATCAGGGATGTGACGAGACAAGTAGCTCACGAGACGAGACACGAGATTGAGTTCACGAGAACGAGACGAGACTAGATTTTTACAGAGTATTTTTTAAAAATTCTCAATGGCGAAATACATGACTAGAAAAATAGTCTGCAGGTGCATTTGTAATGTTTTAACTCATCATCTTGTAATGAATGTCATTTCAGTTCTACTTTCTGAGTATGAATTATCATATGCAGTAAAACACAACAATACTGAAGCCAGAGATGTTCACGAGTCTCTTATCTGGAGTCCGAGTCAAGTCTGAAGTCTTTTGTCACGAGTCCGAGTCGAGTCTCGAGTCATTAAAAAAAAAAAAAAATTCTCATACTCAAATCCTATTTTTTATCCTAGTTGTATTATATAGACAAAAAAAAATTATTTTGTTTGAAATTAAGGTCCTATGATGTAAGGGATAATGTAAATCAAGCTTGTTACTTTATAATCCATTACAACGTACAAATCAATCGTCTTGGCAACACGAGTAGTCATTTTCAATACAGTCACTAGTTTGTTATACAGCTTCGTTGTTATTGACGACAGTCATTATCAGAAAATAACAAACCTCGGAATGTTTAAGAATGTCAATAGAAAACTGTACACATGCTGATTGCGATACGTTAAAATGTTAGCTTTAAGTAATAAATGGATTAACATCTCTTTATATCTCTCTCTTATGGACACAAAGAGAAAAGCTGCATATAATACAAAAAGATTGATAAAACGTAGTGCTAGGTTTAAAGGCAAATTTTTTTTTTTACATATTTTAACAGGCTGGCAATCCAAATGAGCCATGCAGCTACACCACAGTCTAATAGCTAGCTGTGTGGGTTAATGTGACTAACCTTTGTGGATGCGATGTCTCATAAAATTTGATGATTTTGTTCCAGTGTCTTTAATTTTCCACATTCTGTGCATCTAGCCGATCATGTTAATAAACCCAAACGAAAAAACATGGCACAGTGGCTTTCCGTCATGTTTCATGGGACTCTTATGACATTTCGGAGTTTACGCGCAATACACAGACATACGTAATCAAATTCTAGCCTATTACAAGAGTCCGAGCTACCACCACAACAGATAGGGAAATATCTGTGATGCAGATATTATAAAACCATTCAAATACAACAAAAAATCTTTATTTATTATATCAGTAGTTAAGGGTAAAAGACTTGAGTCGTTTTTAAAATATTCACAAGTCTTTTGTGTCGAGTCGAGTCAAGTCTGAAGTCATTTCAGGTCGAGTCCGAGTCAAGTCTGAAGTCTATTAAAATGCGACTCGAGTCCGAGTCACTAACTCAAGTGCCCATCTCTGACTGAAGCACTGTAAAAGGTTTTGCCACAAACTCAACTGACTGGCTTCAGTCCTGTATGATTTCTTACAGGTCTCTTAGAACTACATGATTTATGAGCTTCTACATCTTTTGACCTCCTAACTGAACTCCTTTCCACAAATTGATCATAGAAATGAAAACAGTATAAATAATTAATAACAGTTTTCTCTGAGTCTTATTAAGTGCAAACAGTAAGTGCTACCATAATCAGAGTACGCTTTCTATAATGAAAGTGCAAACAGAGACCAGATATTTGCATCAGGGAGCCGCTTTCAAAATGCGGGGTATTGAAATCGCATTTGAATGCTTTCGATTTGAATAGGAAGTGGTGGTGCTGAGCGCGTATTCTACAAGATAAGACATTTGTTGTACAATGAATCCTCTGCCATGGTCTTGTCAGACATCTTGTGATCAGTGAACTCTGATTCCTGCTGCACTATGTACGACTCTGCAGCTCGTGTTGGATGAGCTGGATGGGATTGAATTTACTGTTATCCAACTGAATTTAAATGGTTTTTATTTCTATAAAAAGCAGAATGACAGTGGAGGTGTAATGTAATTGTAGCGGTGGCGTATTCTATCCTAATTTCACCCTCACACTCCTTCATGGCAATATCACGCATTCTACAAGATAAGACATTTGTCGATGCTTAGGCTCTGTTGTGCAACGAATCCTCCGCCATGGTCTTGTCAGTCATCTCGTGATCAGTGAACTCTGATTCCTCAGACTCACAGTCCGTCATGGCAATATCGCGAGACAGCTTTTCACCTCGACAAGAAATCTCCTCACATTTTTGCACATTTCTCATGGCACGAGATCTCGTCACATCCTCAGTCAGTTCTGTCAGATAACTGATAACTGATTATATATAAAAATCTAGATAGAAAATGTTTATGCTTTTTTATGTAATGCTTTCCTGACTACAAGTTATTCCTCACTCGATCAATCTGTATGGAATATAATGTTAATGTGATTGTGGGATGTTTCTATTAAAGTGAGCAGTGAATCGCTCCCTCGACGGCCGTTTGACACGTTACTGGAGATGCTGAAGAATCACTGTATCGTTAAACATTTTCCCTGCAGGCTCTTAATGAGCAGGAGCATCTTCAGAAATGCGTTTCACTCCACATGAGTGAACACGAGCGTCTGAAAAATGCCTCGTTCTGACCCCGATGACTCCAGATGCCAGATAAACCGTTCTCTTATTGGGCTCCGCGCTTCCGTGCTTCGCCTAATTGGCTGAGACTTTGATAGTTTTGGTTGGCAGAGAGGCATTTGAATCTCTTCAAGGCAGAAAACAGGCCACTCTTGCTCTTTTCAGATTGATGTGAGGCTTACGAGTGAGTGAAGGCCGTGGTTGTGTTCGGCTCAGATGTGTTTTGTGCATCGATTGTTCCAACTGTCTATCAGGCACTTTCTTTTGTGGATTGATTTGAGAAGATCAGATCTGGTCTTCATCAATACTCCACATCAACCGTATGAAGGTTGATCTTCCAGCTGATCTTGTATTGATGCTGCTGAATGAAATGAGATGATATAAAAGCACAATATATATGAGGATTGCTTTATATGAGGAAGATGGGAATAAATAACATCCTTAGACGAAGAAGTGGTGTATCACATTTACTGGATTCTGTTTACTTGGATCCTGTTGATTTGGGTTTTAAATTATATATTGATTTACGGGTGTCAACGATGAAAATGTGTGTGTATGTGATTCGTGATGCTTACACATGAACTGATTTGTTTCCGCAGCTGTTCCTGTTCCAGTTATTGAGGGGTCTGTCTTACATCCATCAGCGCTACATCCTTCACCGGGACCTGAAACCACAAAACCTGCTCATCAGCGATACAGGCGAGCTCAAACTGGCCGACTTTGGTAAGAAATTCCCCACAGTACATCAGACTCATAAGGAGACGTCAGCACTCTAGTGACACTGGGTCTCATTCACTAATAATAATGTGGATTATGCGTAGGATAAATGTGTGTGTGTGTGTGTGTGTGTGTGTGTGTGTGTGTGTGTGTATATATATATATATATATGTATATATATATATATATATGTATATGTGTATATGTGTGTGTGTGTGTGTGTGTGTGACATTGTAATATCAATATTATAACGTTAACACATGCGATTAATCTGTTTGTTCACACATTAAAAACATTTAAGGCAATTAACGTAGCATCCGTTTTTTCCCCCGTTATCCTTTAGCTGGCATTACATATATGATAACGCTGTCAATCATTCAAGTGCTAATAAACCATTGAAAAAAAATAACTTAAATCTGTACTGTGTGACAGACACACACGACTCATGCGCACAGAAAGCTGTGTCAGCGCGCCGGCCGCATTGAGTGCTCTTTAGTGTGTGAAAGGACAAAAATACACAAAATTATGTCAAAATGCCCATTTTGTCGAGTATCCTCGTAAGCACAGTCTTAAACGAGTTAAATAAAGTCTTAAATGAACTTAAAAAATTGTGAGAAAATAGGATGCAGATGTGCGTCAAGTGCAGCAGGTCTTAAAGTGACAGCAGCCTAATAAATCTGATACAGTCTGTCATTAGTTAATCAAAGAACAAACTGAATAACTTTTGTAGCTTTAATAAAAATGAATAAAAATGTATATTTTAATCTAAATTATGCAGTGAAGACTCTGAAGTGTTTGATAACTTTATTCAGTTTCTGGATATTTCCTACCTGTGAGATCAAATATTTAAAATGTACCATCTTTATGTTGTTTCTACATTAATTTTGAGATTAAATGTAAAATTATTAGAATATAAAAATATATTAAAAACTTGAATGTTAGGTGCGATTAATCACAATATCATTACAGAAAAATGTGCGATTAATTAGTTAATTTTTTAATTGGTTGTGTATATATATAATTATATTTAATAAATATGACTATATATATTTATTTATTTGTGTATTGTACATTAAATATAAACGTTTCTTTCAGAGAAAACTAATTATATTTAATTTGATAAACAAATTACATAGATAATTATTAATATGTAAGTAAATAATTAACCCAATAATCATATTTTTTAGATTCTGTTTATCTGTTTATTAAAATTTTATTTAAATTTGTTTAATTTAAATTAAACAAATTAAGTATTAATATTTAATATATATATATATATATATATATATATATATATATATATGTATATATATATTGCTATTGCATTTCTGACTGAGATGTTTCAAGTGATTTGGTTGAAAATTGAAACATTTTATATCTCAGTATTTAGATTTTTTTTTTTTTATACGGATCTGTATATTTGTGTATTTGCACAGAAATAACTTAAAGTTATAATTTGGTTTTCAATCAGAGAAAATATCAGGTAGATTTAAATACAATGCAAGAAGAAAAATACAGCAAAAATCATTAAATGTTATTAAACATGTATTTTGTTATGATCTTCTGTTATTGAACATGTTGTTATGGTCTTTCTGCTCTTCCAGGAAGTTACGTTGTTTAAATAATAGGTGCATATCAATCTTTTCATTGCGGCTGTGTTAACAGTTTATGTTCAGGCTGCTGTTACAGTATCGAATGATTCACTACTAATGTACAACAACTGGTATTTTTGCTTTTGTCTTTAATTTAAAAATCAGTTTGGTACCATAGTACCAGTGCTCTTGATATTTCATGTGTGTGTGTGTGTGTGTGTGTGTGTCTAACCCCTCCTTGTCATGGCACCATATGTCCAGTCTCCTTTCATGATGGCATTATGGGTAAACAAACACAGACCACTGCATTGACTGCTTTGAGAGCAAACAGGCCTGTTGTCAGTCTGAAGCAGGAGATAAAGAGACAAAAGACACAAATGCTTCACCAGCAGCATAACATCCCGCAGAAGAGTGACTAGTGAGAAGAGATTGAGCTGGAACAGCAGTATGATGGAGACATGCTGACCTGTGACTGAAAGTTTAACTAGTTTCGGTTCTGTTCACCTTCAAAATACACCAAAAGAGTGTTGGTCAGGAGGTGAATAGCAAACATTTACAACAAAGCAAAATGTGAACGAATGAAAGAAAACAGGAGCGAGACAGACAGACAGCTTGACCAACAGATTGCTCCTCAGATACCTGGTGGGACGTTGTTTCTTCCACTCAATTAGGGCCGGAGTGATTCAAGCGAGAATCTCAGCCCTGCCAGGATCAGTGTATTTTTGGTGGCTCAGTGGCCTCAAACAGCTGCTGAAGAGACATTTGGACCGGCGGGCCGCAGCATATGGTCCCTTTCTCCGCCCGGGTGGTTCAGCACAAACGGCGACTCGTGGCCCTGCCGGCGTCCTCAGCGGGGTCATTAGAGGCCGATCTGTCACCGGTGGCCCCTCCTGTCCTCCACAAGTGTGCGGCAACATGAATCTAGTGTTCCTCCATTATAAGACTTCATCATCTGCAGGGAAAGACGACACTCGCTAGTCGAGACTAGATGAGATGTGTGCAGATTTAAGGGAAGACGCTGTTGTTTCTTCATGCACTGGTCAATTGTGGGCTATTTTACTTCCATAACGTGTCTAATTTTAGACTAGTGGAAAGAAAACATCCAAAACACACATTTAAGGATTTATTTTATTACACTTAAAAGCAGTGATTTACAGTCAGAAATCTTTACTTCAACAGCTTTACATACACCAAACTTTGGAGTTTTATTCCCATCCATATTCTGAAGGTTTGTTCATGCAACATTTGCCTGATTTATATCAGATTTTATTCCTAAAAACATGGTGAAAATGTATTATTTTCTGTCTGTTGACAGTATTTTCTGATTTATGAACTGATTAAAAGAGAGTAAAAACATTAAACTCTAATAAGTCAAACAAAATCAAACAAGAAATGTAATCCTGGCTTTATTTAATGTTCCGATTTCTGTTCTGGAAATGTGTGCAAATTAGTGCATATTTAATTAGATAATTCCCCATTTGCATCTTTAAACATAACATTTCACACACACACACACACACACACACATACATATATATATATATATATATATATATATATATATATATATATGTGTGTGTGTGTGAAATGTTATGTTTAAAGATGCAAATGGGGAATTATATATATATATATATATATATTTATATATATATATATGATTACAGAATATATATATATGAAGACTTCAGATGCAAAAGCCTCTAAGTGCCATCTGAAATTTTCTTCTAAAATGATAATATATATATATATAAAATTATAACTAATTTTAGATTAAAGAAAAAGTTATTACCAGTCTTAAAAGAAAAAAATTAACAGATGACTAACTATAATGTAATAATAGTCCAAGCACTTTAAGCAACAGCAATTTTATAACATTTATTTTTTGCTAAAATAGTTTTAAATACATTATATCTCAAGTTTATTGCAAAATATTCAGAGTAGTTTAAGTGTGTAGGGAGATGCAATGCATTATGGAAACAGGCGGACACTGCTGAGCACTTTTGCTGTGATTTCAGTTTCCAAATTTTGTACCATTTTTGGAAGCAATTAAACTTGAGTCTTCCACATGAGCACCACAGAGTTGACAAACAGTTTGCAGGACCGTGTTCAAACACCCTCCCGTGTGTGTTTGTGATGGACTGAACATCTGCTGACTGCAGTAGAGAGGAAGAGTTGCTTTCGAGTTCAGGAATCCATGCAGAACCCTGCAGGAATCCACTCGCTGTTCCCTCGTGTGTCGTTATATGAAGCCGCTGATGGGATGCGGTACGGGGAGCAGATGGGCTCCAGCGGCCCTGTGAGATGAATCAGATGCTGGACCAGCTCCTACAGAGACTGATGAAACAGAGCTCTTTAATAAAGACCTAGATCTGTTGTACCAATGGGTGTTTTAGGGTGTGATGACTTCCGATCACTGTAAGACGAGAACAAGACAAGAGGAGGATGTGAGGAGCTGAATTGTACTGCAGAAGTTTTATTGATGTTGAGCGAAAAACCGAGAACTACTTTGCAAAAGTAGGTTTTTAAAATATTCTCAAATATTTAATGAATCATTTGATTGACTGCAGTGGTTCTTGAGGCAAAGTTGTTAGGAATGAGGAGATCTAACATATGATATGAATATTGGGTATATGTGCGAAACATCACGTGATATATAAGTCATAAAATGCAATAGCACCCCCCAGTGGCCAATTTTTTTCTATTTTTGCACAGACCTCTAGGGCCATGATTCAAACAGGCCCAGCAAGTTTCGTTCCAATCGACCTCCGTTAACCTTGTCTGATAGGTGCTCAGATTTCATTGGCCGATGGTAGCAGTGTTTTTCGAGATACGCAAATGTCCTCATAGACAATCATTGAAACCTTGGACAAAGAAACTGCATGCCAGTTTTCAAGTCAATCGGACTGACTGTTGCGTAGATATAGCTGTTAAAAAATTTATAGCGCCACCTAGTGGTCAATCACTGTGTCCTTTTCACGTTACTACAGAATGTGCCATACATATGTGTACCGAGTTTGGTGAAATTATCTCATTCCGTTCAAGCGTAATAGCCATTTTAGTAAAAGTGGCCACGCCTACTTACAATGTTTTGGCGTCCCGTCGCAGACATAAATCGAAATTTCGACTTTTCGATAATTATTGACAGTCAGCCTCCAGAGAATCTTTCTGCACTGGTTTGGTTCCGATTGGGTGAAAAACCTAGGACTAGTTTGCAGGACTATTTAAAAAAAAAAAATAAATAAATAAAAATACCTGAAAATTTCGCCAAATCCATGACATGCGTTTAGTTCGCCTTGGAATTCCAACGATATAAGATACTTGAGCTGCGACTAACTGTTTAGGAGTTAGGAGCGATTATGTACTTTTGATCACTGTAGCGCCACCATCAGGCCAATTGGGGCAAGCCTTGCTGACGTTGTAGACGGGGTGGGTACTACCATCCCTCAAAGTCTCAAGTCTCTACGACTTACGGGTTGGTCTGCCCGATCACTTTTAGGCCAGAATGCTGATCTTTGAAAATCCTAACAATAACAATAGAGTTTCAGCGCTACGCGTTTGAACCCCTAAAAAGGTCATTCTGAATTTTACCTCAAAATTGACTTTTACCTGACTTTTTTCTCTTAATTGCAAGTTTATATATTGCCATTTTGACTTTTTTCCTTAGTATTCTGTTTACATCTCACAATTTTCAGAGTCAGAAATCTCTACTTCAGCAGCTTTACATACACCAAACTTTTGTTTTATTCGCAATTTTCACTTTTTTCTCACAATTCTGAGTTTACATCTCACAGTTCTGATTTCTGATAGTATATATCTTGCAATTCAGACTTTTTTTGTCATAATTGCACGTTTATATCTTGCCATTTTGACTTATTTTCTCAGAATTATGATTGATTTACATTTTGCAATTTTGACTTTTTTTCATGCAATTCTGAGTTTATTTAGAAAAAAATCTGAATTGTGAGATCGCAATTAACTTTTTTATTTTTTTTATTCCATGGTGGAAACAAGCTTCCATAAGGAGTCGTTCAGTTCTTGAGAACATGAGCAGCATGTGAGCATTAGTTTGATCTCAAATGTTCTTTCTTGTGATGAATGAATGTAAAGCGTATGTTAGTCCTCCTGATGGTATACACTGCTTAAGACGTGCCTTATGGGAATTGTGAATCCTCCAAGAACATAGCAGATCTTTTGCAGTTTTCTTGCTGAACTCCATCATTTAATCCTTTGATTTCAGAGGGTTTTTACTCTCTATTTGAGTGTCATTATTCTCACCCCTCAGGGATTAACACAGCACGCTTTGTGGCTCCTGACAGTATTAAGAGGTGCAGTGAAGCCCTGATGTAAGGTACAGGGCCAGATATGTGCACACTTAAACACACAATCACATCTCCAGGTTATTGTGATAAAGCAGGTATTGACATGCATCCATTCTGACGGCTCACTCGCTTCATTAACATCTTAATAAAGGAGTTAATAAATTTTGCATATGAAAAAGGTGACGCTAATGGCCAGCGTCTGTCATCAGCACTGGATTCGATCACACCGCACATAAATTACCTGCCAAACAATCTGTAATTGCAACCCAGAAATGTGTGAAAATGACGACACTTTAATGAAACTCCTCCCGATCACCTCCGCCACAGCAGACATGTGACGCTGGAGGTATTGAATATACCTTTATTACATTTTTCATATTTTGATCATAGTCTGCATTGATGGATGTGATGAGACGGGGCGTTTAATCAAACGGCGTGTTTAGATTCACTGACCCACTTTTGTGTGTGGTGTGTTTGTTATAGTGGATTAAATCCCTGTTCATTTAGATATTGTACATATTTCATACAGGTGATTGTGTATGGCTGACTTTTAAAGGCAAAGTCTAAATTAAAATAGAAGCTTATTTGTATATTATTTGTATATAATGTATAAAATGGTGTTTATTTTACTCTTTATCCCACTCTGATACCAGTAGTGCAGATATTTATTTAATCAAGATATGGATTTTATTTCAATAAATCGTGCAACCTAAGTTCCAGTTTTAAATATATAGTTGTATAATAATTTTTATACAACAATAATTTTATACAACTATCATAATTTTTATGATATTATACTTTTATATTTTTATATATGTTAATATATGATAGTATATTTTTTTAGAATATTATTACATAAAAATAAACAACTATCATATTTTAACATATATATATATATGTTAAAATATCATGATAGTTGTTTATTTTTATATTATATATGATTTTATATAAGTTAAAATATGATAGTTGTGTATTACTATGATATTAAATTTGTATATTTTTATATGTTAATATATTGTAAAAGTTGTGTATTTTTTAAAATATTTTATTTGTATATTTTTTTATATGTTATATATTATGGTAGTTGTATATTTTTATTATATTGTGTTTGTGTGTATATGTGTGTGTGTGTGTGTGTATATATATATGTATATATATATATATATATATTTAATCACAGCCTGCATGATTTGACAATCACACTAAGCCATATCTCGATTTTATTTCGAAATCTTGTGCAGCCCTAATTCTTCCTAATTTTCTTCCTAACTCCCTAATTCCTCCTAATTTTTCCATCCCTTTGTTCTTTCCTATCTTTTCCGGTTGTCACCTCATCTCTTTCTGTCCTTCCTCACTCCGTCATGTCATGGGACAGTGAGTGATGTATAATTTACTCCGCTTGACCCTCGACCCCCTCCGGAGACCCGCAGAGTTCCTGAGCGGCGGGCGGCCGGTCGAGCGCTTTGAACAGGCAGACGCGGAGGCCTTCATTACGTGACGCTCCCTCGATCTCCTTTAGTCGGCGTTCATAGTTAATGTCAACTCGACCGCTGCGTTGCCATGACGACCGCCTCAGGACCAGGAAAGGACGTCCTCCCTCCTCCTCGATTGCCTTCATCATCTCTGACCTCGCTGACCTCTCATCCGCTCCTCCTCATTTTCTCACTCTCCCATCAATTAGGCGCACAGATGCGGGTTGCGCTGCCACCCGGGTGACTATTACTCACCAGTTTAGTGTAATGATGATTAGAGGCTCCGTCGATGTGTTAACCTAAATGATGGCCTCTCGCTTTCTCTGACGCAGCCCTTTGTTTAGCTGCAGGATTATTGACTGCAAATTATACTGGCGTGAAGCCTTTGCTGTTATTTCCATCCTGCTTTAAACGCCCTCTCGCCGAGCAGCTCTTCAAATACAGGAAGTCAAGTGTGTTTAAGTGAAACGGGTTAATTAAGCACGCCTCGGCACCTGGGGAGGACGGCTCGGTTTATCACGTCTCCTGTGAACTGTAAGAGTGCGTTACAGAGCAGAGAGCACTCTCTACTTCACAGTGATGCATTGCTTTTAACCAAAGCGATGTTTTTAAACTTCTTTCCCTTAAGTAATGATAATGTGTGTGTGTTTTCTGCAGGTCTGGCACGTGCGAAGTCGGTCCCCAGCCACACGTACTCTAATGAGGTGGTGACTCTCTGGTATCGTCCTCCAGACGTGCTGCTCGGCTCCACTGACTACTCCACCTGTCTGGACATGTGGTGAGAGTTGACCTTCTCTGCTCCTCTGTAACGTGTCATTACAGCACGCAGTCTGCATCAGTACACACCGATCACATTCACAGCTACATCCTGTGCTCCCATATTCTTCTAATTCTTGTAATTATTTGTGAAATTTACTAGTAATCTTTGAGTGAAAATTGTTTCAAAGTAAATCCTACATCAGTTTTTTTTTTCTAGTTTGGAATTTAAAAAAATCTCCCCGCTTGAGTTTTCATAGGCCACATTCCCGCTGTTTTTGATCAACTCAATATGACTAAAAAATAATAATAAAAGACCCTTTTCACATTTCCGGGTTTCTCATAAGCGGAAGTCATCATAGCGGTGAATGAGAGAATACATAAAATATATTTTTTTGTGTCCCCATTTTCTCAAAGGGCAAAAGAAAAACTCAACAACATTGTTTTCACAACTTTTAAAAAGAGGAGAAAATAGAGAGAGATTGATAACAGGAATCAGAAGAGAGAAAGATGTCAACTTTACCGTCACTCTCACAGCCACTGTATTAGAAACACCCTCACAGATGTGTTAACTAGTTTTTTAGGTAAAATAATACTAAGTATAGTGTTATAAATGTACATAAATTTTTTTAAAAATGAAAATATAAAAAAACTTTGCAAGGTTTACGATGCTGATAACCGTTAAAATGTGTCATCACGGTCGGTGAAAAGGGTCTATTATGTTTTTAGTGTGATGATTATTATTAAATAAAAATATTAAACAATATAAGAAATATAATAATAATATTGTGTGTAATAATTTAGTGTAAAATTATATTACTAATATTTCTTCATTTTCAAACAGTAACCCCTTCGAGATTATATTTTATTATTTTATATTTCTTATTATTTTATATTTATTTAATTAAGTCCCAGTCTGCATGTTTAGACAAAGGCACAGAGCCATATTACAATATTGATTTTTATTTCAAAATATCATGCAGCCCTTATTCTATTTTTCCTTTTCTTTATTCTTTCCTTTCTTTTTTGGTTGTTGTCTCATCTCTTTTTTTTCTTTTTTTAATATTTTTATGATGTTATTATATTTCTATATTTTTATACATGGTAAAATATCATGATAGTTCTATACTTTTATATTATGTATTTTATACTTTTATGTTAATATATTGTGATTGTTTTAGTTATTGTATTTGTATACACTCACCGGCCACTTCAAGACCTTGCTAGTACTGGTTTGGACCCCTTTTACCTTCAGAACTGCCTAATTTCTTCATGGCATAGATTCAACAAGGCACTGGAAACATTCCTCAGAGATTTTGGCAGTCCATGATGCGAATCTCCCGTTCCACCACATCCCAAAGCTGCTCTGTTGGATTGAGATCTGGTGACTGTGGAGGTATAGTGAACTCATTGTCATGTTCAAGAAACTGGTTTGATTTGAGCTTTGTGACATGGCGCGTTATCCTGCTGGAAGTAGCCATCAGAAGATGGACACACTGTGTCATAAAGAGATGGACAATACTTAGGTAAGCTGTGGTGTTTAAACGATGCTCAGTTGGTTCTAAGGGGCCCAAAGTGTGCCGAGAAAATATCCTTCACACCATTACACTTGATACAGGGCAGGACGGATCCATGCTTTCATGTTGTTTACGCCAAATTCTGACCCTACCATCTGAATGTTGCAGCAGAAATTCGAGACTCATCAGACCAGGCAACGTTTTTCCAATCTTCTGTTGTCCAGTTTTGGTGAGCCCGTGTGAATTGTAGCCTCAGTTTCCTGTTGTTAGCTGACAGGAGCGTCACCGGTGTGTCTTCTGCTGCTGTAGCTCATCTGCTTCAAGGTTGGACATGTTGTTTGTTCAGAGATGCTCTTCTGCAGACCTCGATTGTAACGATTTGAGTTACTGTTGCCTTTCTATCAGCTCGAACCAGTCTGGCCATTCTCCTCTGACCTCTAGCATTTTCGCCCACAGAACTGCTGCTCACTGGATATATTCTCTTTTCCGGACCATTCTCTGTAAACCCTAGAGATAGCTGTGTGTGAAAATCCCAGTAGATCAGCAGTTTCTGAAACACTCAGACCAGGCCATCGGAACCAACAACCATGCCACATTCAAAGTCACTTAAATCACCTTTCTTCCCCATTCTGATGCTCAGTTTGAACTTCATCTTGACCATGTCTACATGCCTAAATGCATTGAGTTTCTACCATGTGATTGGCTGATTAGTAACAAGCAGTTGAGGAGTACCCAATAAAGTGGCCGGTGAGTGTATGTTGTATAATTGTGTCTCTAGACTCTTTGTGTCTCTAGACTGTTTAGTTGTTGTTTTTCTTATCATCTTATCTCTCTCATCCTCATAATCTTCTGCCCTGTGTGTGAATGGATGCTGAGAGCAGTGGAGCGTGTGCAGTGTTTTCCTCTCTTGAGTGGCAGTTACACAGATGCTGCACAAATCAACAGTCATTAGAATCACAGCCAAACACTTTTGGCTCTGCGTGTGTGTGTGTGTGTGTGTGTGTGTGTGTGTGTGTGTGTGTGTGTGTGTGTGTGTGTGTGTGTGTGTGTGTGTGTGTGCGCGCGCGCCGCATTGGACCAGCTCCGTCCCAGTCCAGCAGACCTTTCACACTCGTGTCTCAGCAAGTGGATGAGAAAAATGCCACTCAAATGTCACAAAAATGTCACGTAATCTTGACAGTGAAAGTGATATCCTCTTGGTTATTGAGTTTAAATTATATCCTGAAATATAATATAAATCACATTTTAGGGGTGAAAATCTTGAATAAGTGTGAAATTATGTGGATTTGCAATTTCAGTCTGGTGCTACTGAGAGCATGATAATGCTAGAATAATAATCTATAATGAAACTTAATATGGATATGCACAGATATGGTCCTGGATAAAATCTGTCATATGTCAAAATTTGCATAAGGAATTAAAATCATAAATCATATTCAAATAAGGCAAGAATCAAACCTTAATTTAAAACTCAGCTTCCTGCAGTGCAGGAACAACCACTCGCATTAACAAACAGATTACATGTAAATGTTATTGATTAAATGCACATCATTTATTTGATATAACTGTGATATTGTATCAACAGACTGTCATTGTGTTATTGACTGTAACTTTAAGGGAAGACGCCAGAGGTGAATAATGTTAACTAATAGATATCATGATACTTTTCCCAATTAGTTAATCATAGTACATTAAGACATTAAATTTTGTATTTTAATGTTATGTTTAAATATGCAAATGAGACATTATACATGCACAAATTTGCATACATTTCATTGCAACATTGCAAACATTGAATAAAGCCCGGTTCAAAATTCTTGTTTGATATATTACAGTTAAAGGGTTAGTTCACCCAAAAATGAAAATTATGTCATTAATTACTCACCCTCATGTCGTTCTACACCCATAAGACCTTCGGAACACAAATTAAGATATTTTTGATGAAATCTGATGGCTCAGTGAGGCCTGCATTGCCAGCAAGATAATTAACACTTTCAGATGTCCAGAAAGCTACTAAAGACATATTTAAAACAGTTCATGTGAGTACAGTGATTCAACCTTAATATTATAAAGCGACGAGAATACTTTTTTGCGCCAAAAAACAAAAACAAAATAGCGACTTTATTCAACAATATCTAGTGATGGGTGATTTCAAAACACTGCTTCAGAGCATTACGAATCTTTTGTTTCAAATCAGTGGTTCAGAGCGCGTATCACACTGCCAAAGTCATGTGATTTCAGTAAACAAGGATTCGTTATGTCGTAAGTGTTTCGAAATTTCAATAGTTCACATGACTTTGGCAGTTTGATACGCACTTCGAACCACTGATTCGAAACAAAAGATTCGTAAAGCTTCATGAAGCAGTGCTTTGAAATCGCCCATCACTAGATATTGTTGAATAAAGTCGCTATTTTGTTTTGTTTTTTGGCGCAAAAAAGTATTTTTTGTTGCTTTATAATATTAAGGTTGAACCACTATAGTCACATGAACTGTTTTAAATATGTCTTTAGTAGCTTTCTGGGCATCTGAAAGTGTTAATTATCTTGCTGTCAATAGAGGCCTCACTGAGCCATCGGATTTTATCAAAAATATCTTAATTTGTGTTCTGAAGATGAACGAAGGTCTTACGGGTGTGGAACGACATGAGGGTGAGTAATAAATGACATAATTTTCATTTTTGGGTGAACTAACCCTTTAAAGGTTTTTACAGAGGGAATTTTGGATATCTTTATCACTCCATAAATCAGAAAATACTGTCAACAGCCAGAAAAAAAAGAAGAAAAAAAAACATTTTCACCATGTTTTTAGGAATAAAATGTTCTATAAATCATGAAAATGATATATGAACAAACCCTACAGAATATAGATATAAATAACTATACAGTTTGGTGTATGTAAAGCTGCTGAAGTGGAGATTTCTGACTAAATGCAGGAGAAAAAACTCACTGCCTTTAAAGATATGTATTGTCATTGAAATCTACAGATGCAAATAGATCAAGTGCAATAAACTAAACACGTAAATGTGGATGTTTTCTTTCCACTAGTCTGAAACAACACATTATGAAAAGCCAAATAGCCGAAAATCGCCGGCGGCCTCAGATTAGTCGTTTAACATTCATTGCACATTACAACCACATTCTTAACGTCATATGGACAAACTGTGTATTGTTAGAAAGATTAAAGGCTCCAGCTTCGATAATTGACCACTTTTTAAGATAAAACTCGAGAGAGAACAATAGAATTGTGTATGGGGCAGTTCTCCACACCAAACATGGGAGTTATAGTGCCATAAATTATTTCATTAGCATTTTTATTAGCCTTCTCTAAAAACACACATGACATGGTCTTAGAAAATGTTTCTTAAAATGCATAGTTTTAGAGATATCATCCTCAGATTTGAAATGAAGCATGACCACACTTGTGACTTCAACCTTAAAGGATTAGTTCACTTCAGAATTAAAATTTCCTGATAATTTACTCACCCTCATGCCATCCAAGATGTTCATGTCTTTCTTTCTTCAGTCAAAAAGAAATTATGGTTTTGAGGAAAACATTCCAGGATTTTCTCCATATAGTGGACTTCAACGGCTACCAATGGGTTGAAGGTCCAAATGTCAGTTTCAGTGCAGCTTCAAAGAGCTCTACACGATCCCAGACGAGGAATAAGGGTCTTATCTAGCAAAACGATCAGCCATTTTCTAAAAAAAATAAAAAATTATATACTTTTTAACCACAAATACTCGTCTTGCACTGCTCTGCGATGTGCCACGCATTACGTAATCACGTTGGAAAGGTCACGTGTGACGTAGACAAAAGAAAGACATAAACATCTTGGATGACATGGGAGTGAGTAAATTATCAGGAAATTTGAATTCTGAAGTGAACTAATCCTTTACTAACAGTCTGAGTAATTCTGAGTCTTTAACTGTAAACTGTCAAGTGTCGGCTTTCTAAATATATGTTGATTTTGTGTCTATCCAGAATGACTTATGAGCAGCAACCTTTTAATTTTGGATATGTCATTGATGCCCCACTTGCCAAAATAGGGTTTGCATGGTAAGGGGTTAAATAAAGATTTGGATTAACTGGCCTGTATTTTCGGTGGTAGTCCGAGTGTCTGCCGGTCTAAAGAGGTGGGAGGAGCTGCTGTCCCGAGAAATGAGCCGTGACGAGAGCCGCTCTCTGGACCGCAGCTGCAGCCACCGCTGGCAATTAAGAGAGGGAAACTGGGAGCAGGTGGTCCGATCAGAAGGGCACTTTTCCACATGGCTGCAGGTAGACGCGCATGTGCGGGAGGTTTTTCCTGTCACACGTTCATGTCGCGGCTGCAGTAATGCATCAGTCAGGATGGGGATTAGCACGAGGTTGTCTCTGCGAGGCATCACGTCTATAAGCTGACATCTTATCAGCCACCTGCCAGTCAGCTCGAGCCGCTCAAGAAAAACTGATGTCACATCCAGATTTTAAACCTGAGTGTGTTGAGGTGGGGGGTCTGACTGGACCAGAGACGGATGGACTGATTCTGAAAAGGCCAGTTGAGTTTTGCAACTCACTGCTGGCGAGTTTGGTTTGTGTGGCTCTTTCCCAGTTTCTGTCAGAGAAGGATGCGGCCGTGTGCATTGGGCTAGAAAGTGTCAGGAATGATTGCATGCTGACGAATGGAGCCTGACAGCCACTGAGCCACACACTCACTGCCTCTCATGGCCTTACAGAATATCTACACATTCACACATATACACACTATTTAAAGCTCAGCATGTTACATTATTCTAGAATAAAATAATATAGTCATATATGCAATTCATTTTAACTGTCTCTCAGTGAGCAGGATGACTGATGTCTGATATAATGCTGCTTTATCATAATGCTATTTAATTTCATAATATAGTAACATGAGAGATGACCACTAAGTTTGCCTCATTTTTTGGTATGGTCCTCACTGCAGATATGGTCCTCACTGGATCTAGATCCAACTCCTCCCACTTTACATATCCCTTAACCTACCCGTCTCCGCCCCCTGAATCTCGTGTGTTCTGCAGTGAGGGGCTACAGCAAAACTCACTCAAATATTGGTAAACAAGATCAGACATTCTATTGGCCAAATAGGATCAACTCTTATAATAATCACAATACAGTCAAATATTGATTGATTTTTCGCCAGAATGATTTCAACCACTGCTCTCAGCTTTATCTTTTTTAGCTTTTAGCTTTCTTTCTTTCTTTCTTTCTTTCGTTCTTTCGTTTGTTCGTTTCTTTCATTTCTTGCGTTCGTTTCTTGCGTTCTTTCTTTCATCTGTTCGTTCTTTCTTTCTTTCTTGTTTGTTCGTTCTTTCTTTCTTTTGTTCTTTCTTTTGTTTGTTCGTTCATTTTTTTCTTTTTCATTCTTTCTTTCGTCTTCTTTCTTTTTTCGTTCGTTCATTCATTTGTTCGTTCGTTTCTCTTCCTTTAGTTCTTTCTTTCGTCTGTTTGTTCTTTTTCTTTTTTCGTTCGTTTCTCTTTCTTTCGTTCTTTCTTTCGTCCATTCTTTCTTTCTTTCTTTTGTTCGTTCGTAATTTTTTCTCTTTCCTTCTTTCTTTCATCTGTTTGTTCTTTTTCTTTCCTTCTTCTTTCTTTCTCTTTCTTTTTCTTTATTTCGTTAATTCGTTCATTTCTTTCTTTCGTTCTTTCCTTCGTCTGTTCATTTTCTTTTTTCTTTCTTTTCTTTCGTCTGTTCATTCGTTCTTTCATTCTTTCATCTGTTTGTTCGTTCTTTCTTTTGTTTGTTCGTTCTTTTTTTGTTCTTTCTTTTGTTTGTTTGTTCATTTTTTTCTTTCTTTCATTCTTTCTTTCATCTGTTCTTTCTTTTTTCGTTTGTTCGTTCATTTGTTCGTTCGTTTCTCTTCCTTTAGTTCTTCTTTCGTCTGTTCTTTTTCTTTTTTCGTTCGTTCGTTCGTTTCTCTTCTTCATTCTTTCTTTCATCCTTTCTTTTCTTTCTTTTGTTCGTTCGTTAATTTTTTCTCTTTCCTTCTTTCTTTCATCTGTTGTCTTTTTCTTTCCTTCTTTCTTTCTTTCTCTTTCTTTTTCTTTATTTCATTAATTCGTTCATTTCTTTCTTTCGTTCTTTCCTTCGTCTGTTCGTTCTTTTTTCTTTCTATTTTCTTTCGTCTGTTCATTCGTTCTTTCTTTCTTTCTTTTGTTCGTTCGTTCATTTTTTTTCTTTCTTTCATTCTTTCTTTCATCTGTTCTTTCTTTCTTTCTCTCTCTCTTTCTTTCTCTCTCTCTTTCTCTCTTACATGATTCTCGTAAATGATCCTCTAAACCAAACTGGGCTTCACAAGGGAACTGCAGGGATTTATGAGTTGATGAGAAGCTAATAATTATTTAAATCATAAAAATGCCAAATTAAAAAACAAAATAAATAAAAACATTTACTAAAAAGATAAAATAGTTGATTAATTTAGCTGTTTGCCATGTGACCGACATCAGAGAATCATGAAATTATTGAAATATTAACTTCAAGTTAATATTTTAGCTCAAAGGGGTTCGGCTGACAAAAAAGTTTATGAATCTTTGATTTAAACTCTTGTTCTAAAGGTTTAATCTCACTGAGATTCCACACACAGCCTCTTCCTGCCAGGTTTGATTCTGATATTTATGCACAAACCTGGTCCAACCCCAGGCCATGTTTACACCTGGTAGACATGCTTTTTTTTGGTTGGTAAATAATGGCACAAATACCAGCAAATTGACTAGCGCAAACCTTAGTAAATCACCTCGCATGATTAATTTAAATACTCTCCTCCCATAAATTTCGTCTGAAAGGGAAACTCCTACAAATGCATATGCAATAAGATCAGCTACAAAAAGTAACTGTGTCATTGCTTTTTTATCGCTAGTTTTTCACTGAATGTCTTTAGTAAATCCTAACAGTAGTTTTTTAATGCTGGCACAAGCTGTTAGTAAGTCAGGCCCCAGGTGTAAATGGGAATGTGTCTCCCTCGTCTACTTGTGATCCAATCGACCAAAACACATCTTAATACCAGGTGTAATACCAGGGCCCTGTTTCACTTTCTGAAGGTTATTTTTATAAGGCATAGTGTCAATGATGTTTGTTTTACAGGGGTGTCGGATGCATCTTCGTGGAAATGATCCAGGGAGTGGCGGCATTCCCGGGCATGAAGGACATTCAGGATCAGCTGGAGAGGATATTCCTGGTAAGTGTCTCCTTTTGTCTCCATTCTGATTTTCTCTCTGTGCAGTGCCTCGGGTGCTGGCTGAAGAAAAATTGTCTATGAATACAAAGATATGGCATGATAGATGTATGTACACACATATACAAACTCTAGGAGGTCATGCATATTACATCTCATGAATTCTGTAATCATTTCTACTGTCATTTCCCATAATGTCCCACTCTGATAATTGAACCAGAGAGTAATGGTTAGACACACTAAATTCATATTCACCCTCCGAGTCAGGTAAATAATTCATACAGACAATTACTGAGATGAATAGAGCGGGAGGCCAGGGGTTCATGGGTAACACAGACGCCCGTAGGCTGTGAGGGTCAGCGGCCAAACATATTTACACAGGGGAATGACAGAATGAGGGAAAACTGGCTCTACCGATCGCCCCGCCGCAGAGAAATTCGGCAGCCGTCTGCTCATGTGAGTGAAAACAAAGTCTCTTTTGTTTGAGTTCACAGGACGACACACTAAAGGTTTACCTGAAATGTAAATTCTAACATTATTTACTCACCCTTATGTCGTTCCAAACCTGTTTACTGTTATTTTTTTGAATGGAAAACAAAAATAGAATCAGTGGCACTTTAGTGTCAGTTAATTTTTAAAACAGTACCAACATTTTTAAATTTTTGAAAGTAGACTCTAGTTACATAATTACAAACTACTAGCTGTGTCCCAATTCAGAGGCTGCATCCTTCAAAGTCCGCGATTGAAAGGGCCCTCACACCCAGGGCCACCGCCACCCGGTGGCCTTAGGAAAATAGTGAACAGTGGGCGACATGCATTTAAGCGGGTAAATATAAAAGAAATATGGCATAGTCATTTTGACTTGCCACACTTCCTGCTGCCAGCAGGTGGTGCTTTGACTATAACTGAATATTGGCATGGAGATGTCTTCAGGCTAGGACTATTATCAAACGTGAATTTTGGGGCAAATATGACATTGTATGCCTGAGATACAACAGCTTCCTGTTTCGTGGCGTTAATCACATACTTAGCAAAGTGTTGCAGAATTTAACGTGTTTGGTACTTCATGGCATATTTAAATGTGTTTCTAGGAGTGAATTACCATGTAAAGCATGACATTTCCTGTTGCCTGCAGGTGGCGCTATGACTGTAATTGAATATTGGCATGTAGATGTTTTCAGGCCAGGACTCTTATCAAACATGTAAAGTTTGGGGCAGATCAGACATTGTATGCCCGAGTTACAACATCTTCCTGTTTCATGGCGAAACATCGAACTTTGTCAGGCCACCACAGACACGCCCTTCAGCGAAAACTCAAGATCTTCGCAATTTAACATCGCAAGTTTAGATATTTCTAATATCTAATTTTGGTGCCAGACAGTGATGACTTGAGGGTGCTTTCTTTTATTTTCCATTCACTCATTTATTTAAGAGTTTTGTGAAGCCGAACACAAACCAAAGCAGAAGGAAGTCTAGAAGTTGTCTGACCTTAAATGAAGGACGTCTTTGTTCAGAAATGCTGATGGTTTATTTGGACCCGTCACGATCCCCCCCTTTCATCTAATTAGGTGTTGGCTGGTGCTTTTTGTTTGTTTTCTCTTTGTCAGGTGGGCGCTTGATAAATATGGAGCGGTGGAGGGAGTCTGGCAGCTCAATCGTTGGCTCGTAACTGTTCTCTGACACTGACATTTTCATTCCTCCCTTGTTTTCACATTCCTCCTTCCTGTCAGTCTGGCCAGCATCATATCTAACCCTTCTTTCAGAGATTATTCTTCATTACCGCCTTCCAAAGGCCAGACTCCTTTATGCTGTGAGTAAAAGAGGAGCCAGCGCTTCTGACCTTCTCATTGACTTTCTGCTTCCAGAGAGAAATGCTGGTATTTGGAGTCAGGCGCAGTTGAGGAATCACTGAATACTGTTGTGTTTGTGCACTCAGACCCTGTGTGTTTCATTTCACCGTTATTTGGCTGTGTTCAGCTGGAGATAAACTCACTGATAGTCAAGGTTAATTATCCACTTTATGCTTGTGATGCATTTGGAATCCCATCATGCACAGCTGCCATGCGTGAGAGGAGCCAAATCTGATATGTGAATATTTGTGTTGCTCTTTTTTTTCTATGGTTGAATCTCTCAGAACACTTGATTATGTTGATATGGGTATAAGATATAAGGATGAAGAACTAGAATATGCTTTTTGTCTTAATTGAGTTCTCAGTTGGCTGCATTTATTTGATCAAAAATACAGTAATATTGTGAAATATTACTTCCAGTTAAAATAATTGCTATGTGAATATATTTTAAAATGTAATTACTGTTTTTACTGTATTTATCATCAAATAAATGCACCCTTGGTGAGCATAATAAACAATAGAAAATCTTAATTATTTCAATTTTTTTACATAATTCTCATTTTTAGGGTGAATGATTCCTTTTTTTATGCAATACAGTTTTTACTCTACATTGTTAAATATTTTGTTGTAGATTTTTAGATTTATTTGTGGTTATTTTATATTTTATATTAGAGCCTTCATTTTTCGCGTGTGAGTGGGATGCAGGTAGTTTCTTCTGTAAGTGTGTGTGATATATTAAAGAAGGCAGGCTGGACTGGCCGTGTTTAACTAGCTGTCAGCCAGCAGGAGATTACCTGTGTTCCTTTGCACCGTATGAATATGGACGGGTCTATCTGCAGCGAACACACCACACAATCACATGTGAACATCTCTCCCGTGCGCTGCCATTATAGTGAGCTGTTCATCGGGGTCTGTTTGACATTAGAATTAAACTGTCTCTCCTCATTACAGGACGATGAATCACACAAACACACATTTACATACAGTACATACAAAATCACACAGACTGAAGATTGAGACTTGACTGATGCTTTACTCCAATTAGTCTTTTTGTTTTATTTGTTAGAGCTATTATTATTATACGTTGTGACCAGAATAGACATTGATTAATTAGTCTGTCCATTTCCACTAGTTTGACTCATTGAAGATGATTTGCAGAGCGTTTTTTGACTTATTATTATTAGTTGTGACCAGAATTGATTGATTAATGTTCATAGTCAAGAACGGTGTTTGATAAGTATGAGTCTTTTTTTTTTTCATTTGTTTCCCCACCAGTTTTCCTTGTTAAAGGAATATAATGCCCCTATATTACAAGATGTAATATAAGTCTCTGTTGTCCCCAGAATGTGTCTGTGAAGTTTCAGCTCAAAATACCCCACAGATCATTTATTATAGCTTGTCTAATTTGCCCCTATTTGGGTGTGAGCAAAAACACACCGTTTTTGTGTGTGTCCCTTTAAATGCAAATGAGCTGCTGCTCCCGGCCCCTTTCCAGAAGAGGGAGGAGCTTTAACAGTTCATGCTTCAGTTGCTCAACAACAACAAAGCTGGAGAATCTCACGCAGCAAAAATGAGGATTGTCAGTAACGGTGTTCAGCCTTACATTGTTCAAACTGGAGTCGACACTGATGGAGAGACTCAGGAAGAAGTTACAACTTTTAGAATGAAACTGGACGTTTCTGAATGGTTAGTGGATAAATTTATGTAGTTGCTGTGAGTTGATTCAACTCATCGACTAGCATGTGCCGTCATGTTAATCTTTTGTGCAAATCCAGCATTGAATTGACACTCGTTTGTGAAGCAGTCCGGCGTAAAATGACGGCATGTCAACAACACTCTACTACAACAACTCTTCCTCTTCTCTAAAGCAGCCCAACATGGCCTCACCCCCTTTGTTGCGTGTTCCTGGGGGCGGGGTTTATGTAAATGTTAGGGTTTGTGATGTCACCAACCTGGGAAGAAGCTTGTTGTAGTCCCTACCAGCCGTTTGTTGTAGTCCTTAAAAAGTGATTTCTGTAAAAGAAAATATCTCCCTTTGCATTGAACTTTGAACGTCGTAAATTTCCCGATGTTGTTTATGCTCAAACAGCAACATTACACACTAACTAAAGTTAAAAAATTGAAATCATAATCAAGGACCTCTTTAAAACTCACTGTTCATGGATTTTTGAATCATTGCTCATCTAATCCAGTAAATAATTCAAGTGTATTGATGAGGCACATTGGATGGAGCACTTTTAATTTATTAAAAGGGGGTATAATGCTATTTCATGCATTCTGACTTACTTACACTGTTAAAGAGTTGGATTCTCATGCTAAACATGGCCAAAGTTTCAAAACACGAGTTGGACATATGACGAAGTATTTCTGTGCCAAAAATACTCTTCCAAATCCTCACAAACTTCGGGGTCTTTTTTTCAAGTATGGGCCTGTGTGACATCAGAATGGTCGGAATTCCTTGTACGGGCACTTCTCCCGGAAGAGCGCGCGCGCACACGTCGACCAGAGCGAGACAGCAAGAGCACGCCCATCAACACACTTCATTCGGCTTTACGGAAGTCATCAGCAGCGCTGCACAGGACTTGCTCGAGAAAGATTTGTCACTTTGTTTTTAGACCACGAAATCAACAATGTCACCAAAGAAGTATGTTTTTGGTTGTGAGGGGAAAGATAACCTTGCTTCCCAAAGAACCCAGTGGAGCTGAGAGATTTGTGCTCATGCATTACATTGATGCGCTCTCGATATTTGTTATTAAAATAACCATAGAAGCTGATAGTTGCAATCACTTTTTTATTGGTTAAAATGAATGGAGAATATCTCGTGTTTTTCCGTGGCTGCTCGAGCCCTCAGGATCGGCGCTTATGTTTCATAAACAAGGCCCAGTTCTATGCTGGATTTACAGATCGTTTGAAACTGAAAGATGGAGCGGTCACAGCGGTAATGATCCCGGTTATGAGTCGGAACCACAGGTGGAGAGTAAAACTGCTTCAAATGTGTTTTGTTGGCAATAGGCGCCTAAGTGCATATAATGTAAACAACACGAACGCAGTGAATTTATAAATTAATTATTCATCATTCACTATAAGCTATATTCATTATAGTGATTCAGAAGTTATCCAAAGATAATGGGATGGTATATTGCGTGTGTTTAAATATATTTGTTTAGCTGACCATTGATAGCTTGCAGCCGATCTCTACACAAAAACTCTATCTCCACTCACACGACACGCCTCCAGGCACTCGGCTGCTTTCGGAAAGACTCGGTACAGCGTATGTATCTTTTATAAATATGATAAAACTAAAGACTTTTCGGCGATATGAAGGAATCTATACTACTCTATAGGTACTTAAGATTAACATGAGATTGGCAGAAACTGTGTGTGATACCCCCCCTTTAACTAACAACTCACAGATCATTTCATTTGAAGTTCATTTCAATTCAGATTTGACAAAAAGTGATGATGTCCAAGTGGATGAGAGTTTACTGTGTAGTTAGTCCATCCATTTCCAAGTTTGACCCATTCAAGATGATTTGCGGAGTGTTTCAGAACATAACAGACTGACATTATAGCTTTGACATGATAATCAGCTAGTAAACAGTGTAAAGGAGACACTGTGAAACTTTATTCACTGATGTCCTCCGTCAGCTTTTTCCTCATGACCCAACAGAACCTTTGAACCATTTTAGGGTTGGTGCATGTGTCTTTCAGCCCTACAGAGATGAGTTGAGTTGAGTTGAGTTGACCTACATAACTTTGTGTCCAGACACTCCTGAGATTTGATCTCTGAAAGTGAAGCCGCTTCGCCCTGGCAGGGGAAATTAATTACTGCGTCTGGGTGGTCGTTGTTTTAGCTGGTCGAGGGCATGTGGTGACCTTCTGCCCAGCGGGACCGCTAGTGAAAGGGCAAAGAGGAAGCAACTTCACTGCCGTTGACATTTCAAGAGTGATTGACAGCGAGTCTTGCCACTCGTTTACCTGCAGATTTTATTCAAAGGAACCAGATACACGTTCAGTGTGCGTGATATACCCTGGCTGCACATACACTGGATTTTCCAAAGTTGGTCATGTTACAATCCTTCAAAGATATTCAGAAGATGGGTATTTTCATAATAATAAAGTAATTTTATAATGCAATGCGAATCGACATAGCCATCACTGTATAGAATACTATGAAATAATATGTTGTGTGCCTTATTCTGTGTTAGAAGCCACATCATCTCACAGAAGGATGATATTTCAAACACTCAACTGATGTTATGAAGTGAGTTTGGAGTAAAAACATGTTTTTAAATGTTATTTTTTGTTGGACAAGAGTTTCATAAATGCTTCTCAAGTTTGGAACGATGTTTGACGAGTGTTGCTTTTTCAAATGCACGTTATACGCGACTCAAACTCGCAGTGTTTTCAGATGGAACAGCATTTACTACTGATCACAGAGCCGTGCTTCATTGACAAGCTGCGCATTAAAATAAATCACAGCCTTTGCGATTTCATAATTGCAATAAGCCAGATCAGTTTAAGCTTGATTTCTGGTTAATTTCGATTAATCGTGCAGCCCTAATTATAGTTATTGTCCATTGGTGTGAATGCTAATAAAGTTCTCGTTCTTGGTGTGAATGGGACTTTATTGTGGTATCAGTTAATTCAGATAAAGGCGCTAGTAAAAACAAATGTAGTTAGTCACCAACAAAAGTCTTTTTCCATGATGCTCCAGTGGCTCTTGAACTGTACTAAAGTTTAAGAAGGGAGTGAAGTTCATCAGTTCCTCTGGTTTGTGCGGCTCTCTCAGGTTTTGTGGGGGATCAGGATGTGTTCTCCTGATGGCTGCTGTCAGCGTGTGCTGTGGTTTGTCAGCGCCGGCACGTCTTCCCTCAGCCTCCCGCTGATCTGCAAAACACTCGCTTGCCACTCGCTCCCGCAGCCCTGATCTCTCTCCACCCGCTCCACTCACACTTCAAAGGCTCCCGTCCCTCCCCTCCACCCACCATCCATAATACATGTGGCGTCACTCACGGCGAGTGCAGATTGGGCTCGGCGTGTTCAGCCGGTACAGTAACCCCCTCGGCTCAGTGCTGAATGACATCTGCACCTCCTTCTGCTTCTGAGAGCTTCACAACAACAGTGTTCAACCGGTGTGGAAGAGTCCACTCCACATCTCACAAAACACCACATCTGCATTTCATTTTTGTCAAGTCACCTTTATTTTTATACTGCTTTACACAATAGAAATTGTTTCAAAGTGTCGTTATTCAGCTTGAGGCAGTTCAGTGTTAATTCAATTTAGTTCAGTAACAGTGTTGATGTTGCAAACTTCATGCAGAAGACAATAGTGTCATTATTCAGCTCAATACATAGTCAATAATTTGTCAATACATTGTCATATATGTATATATGTGTGTGTATATATATATATATATATATATATATATATATATATATATATATATAATATATGTATGTATGTATATTTATAAAACGGTTAGTTCCTGTCCTGTAAACTGTTTGTTCTCAATTGATTTTGTTCATTGAAGCTTACTGTATTATGTAGAAGAGATCGAGTGAGCGAGTTTATTACCTGCATTCAGATTTAGCATTTTCCTTCAGGTCAGTCTATGTTCATAATAAAAAATCAGTTTAAATGGCCGCTGCAATATCCTGTCCTTTTAACAGTTAAGGGGTTTTCCCGTGACTGACAGTCGCTAGTCAAAGCATTTGTCATTTGCGTCTTGTTCCGTGTTCACAACAATTCAGTCTTTTCAATGTAAAAGTCTTCGCTACTGACTGACACACTCATAAAGACAGTCTTTGCCGCCATCTAATGGTAACTTCTGTAATGGTAACTTCTAATGTAACTTCTGTTGCTGTTCACGGTCAGGGACTATTTTTTTCTGGCGGAAAGAAGGCCAGAAATAATACATATATAAATACATGCATACATATGCAATGCGATTCATCATATTTGCACGATAAAATTTTGACTTTAGTTTCACAAAGTTGGTGTTTTAGTAACAATGCCTGTATTTTTAGTTTGGTTTAGTGTATTGAGAAAAATAGTTGTGTATTGACTGTATTGAGCAATAAGTAAATTGCATCAGCTTATAATTTATGGCAGACGTCAAAACCTTGGCTTCTCTTTAGCATCTCATTTCCATAAAGTTCAACATTGATGCTCCTTCCTGTTTATCTGCCCTCTTCTCCAAACTGACACACACATACTGTACGCTCACTCATACACACACACCTGCACAGTATCTCTGACAGTCCATCAGTCTGTTGTCACACACCTCATTGGCCCATCTGCTCATGCAAAACATGAGGAATGAACCAGTTTTCCCTCAGATCAGAGCATTCTGTGTGTCAGAGGAAGAGCTGGTTATGAATGCAGCATCCTGACATCAGGAATAGATTTTTACATCAGGACCTTTCTCTAACATGGTGCGTGAGTAAAAACTGCTGTGGTTAATATCAATCCTCTAATTTCAACTCATTTGAGTGGATCGCATGTTTAATGTGGTGATTTATAATTTTTGCGGCACTATCTGCTGTAAACAAAATGACAGCTATAATAACTGTCACGTCCTCCATTGTTCAACAAACAGTCCTGCCCTGAACTCTTGCATTCATTGAGACACTGAGTGTGTTTGTATGTTCAATAATACTCTGAAGTAGGAGCTAATTTAGTTCCCCCAAAAGGAGTTCCTAGAACTAAAATCGTTCCCAGTTCCTGCATTTCGATCAGGCCAAAAAGCGGGTACTTTCACCATTAGTTCTAGGAACTTTGTATCGGTTCCTCCGGTAGGAAAGCCCCTATTGTGTTTTAGTTCTGTTTTCCCTGTTCCTGTTTGCCTGTGTGACCAGGTTTCCTAGCGTGTGCCAGTTTGTTCCCGTAATTAATGATTCTGTTTACTTGTCGTTCAATTAATTAACTCATTTAGTCTGTGTATATATACTCCCTGTTTTGTTCAGTTCTTTATCCGGTCTCGTCAATGTTAAGTGGTTGTGAGTTTTCCTGTGGATTTTTGGATTAAAGACAGTTGAATTATTCTTGTAGTGCGCTTTATTATATATAGCCACTCGTGACAGATATTTTCTAGAATAAAAAATCTTACATGTTGTCTGGTTGTAAAAGCATGGTAATAGTGTGCAAGTGAACACACTGAATGTAATTTTGCTACTAGTTTTAGTTCATTGAAGACTTTTTTTGCTTAAATTTCATATACATGCAGTCATGCACAAATCAAAGGCAAGCCTGCAAAATTATTTCATTATCATATCAGTGGCTGGTCAGCATGATGAGTATCACTCACTTCTGCACACAAACGCACAGATTAATCTGCATGCAGCAGCTTATTGGGACAAAATATAGACAAAATTGCAATATCTCCAATCAGCTAATGGGAATTCCTACTTTTTTTCATGCTGTGAATATTCCGCTCTAGTGTGGGAATAACATGCATACAGTAAATGCATCATTCACAGTGAGACCAGTAACATAGTAAGAAAGTAAATAGAGTGAGTTTTGATTGCATGTTGACTTTGTTTCTGTAAGGATTCACTGTTGTGTTTGACTGTGTCCCAAACAGATCTGATCCGGACTGAACCTGTCTGTGTCAGTGGTCATGTCAAGGTGACCTGCTCTCAGAGATTCATGTGCTGGATGTTTGATGTCCAGGGCTCGATCTTTCCCCCCAATATGTGTTCAATATAGAAGACAAATTTCACTCCAGATTGCTTTTGCTCCTGAGTGGAGGTTGTTTTAAGGGTCTTGCTCTCTGAGAGCGTGATGGACAGATACAGAGAGACAGACGGGCAGAGAGAGAGAGACCGTTTTCTGTTTTTCCAGCGCTGAAGCCAGTTCCTGTGAGATTTCTGAACACTCGACTCAGTTTGTCAGAGAGATTTCTCATCATAGAGGTACATGGCTGTGAAAGCGGTCTGATCGCAGGGACGCAGGGCATTTCTCATGTCTTTGTTTCTGAAGGAGGTCAGCTAAAGCTTAGATATAGAGCAGAATAACAGATGTAGATGAATGCCATACAGAACATGAACAGAAGAGCAAACCAAACGCTATTCAAACATTTACTTATTCAACTTCATATATATATATATATTTTAAGTTTATTTAAAAGGCTATGATATGGCCTCATTTAGGTATGTGAGTGTGTGTGTGTGTGTGTGTATTATCATGGGTCATCACGACTCACATATGATGAATGCTGCTGTTGTCTTTGGTTGTTTAAATACTATTAAGTTGTTTTGCATTCTGTGCAAATTGAATTATTACTCATCAAGCTTCTAAAACAGCACAAACATAATTAAGTTAAACCTACACTAATTAATGTGTGGCCAGCTGATATTCAGCATATAATTATTCATGTATTTTTTTCTTTAAATAAAAGTTCTTATAAAGACAGATTTACGCTTCATCAAACTGAACAAAATTCAATACTGCCCCCTGCTGGACAGATTGATCCTTCATATTTACCAAGTCATTACTGAGTGTGTGCATTGTCCTGCGTAATTTGTGCTCCAGACATGAATGATTCCTCAAATCATGTGTGCTTTTTAGGAGAGATGTGCTGCTACGTTACTTAAGTGATCAGATGCAACATTTTCACCAGGTAAAAAAAATAAAAATAAAATAAAATCCCATAGACACACACTGAAGGAGGAACCTGAGACACATCTACAGACTTTACATCACACCAGATAGAAAGAAACCACACAGAACAACCTAGTAACCACCCAGAAGACCCTAGCAACTGCATAGCAACATCCTGGAAACCAGCCAAACACTGTGTTTTGCACAGTCAAGCACCATTTTATTTAATGTTAACAAATCTGGAGTACTAAAAACACCTACTGTATGTGTAGGAGAATGAAAGTAGGGTGAAAATCACCTGATAATTAAAATAATTCTGATAATTCGTGTTCTTTGTGGTCTCATCTGCACACGTGATCTCACACACACTCTCTCTGCCGCTCGTCTCAGCGGTTCGGCTCATTGAGTCTGACGGCTGTAATTACAGTGTGTGTTTAATCGAGTCGTGCTCTTTACAAGCTTCAGACTTCAAAAAGCCCCTGCTGTCCGCCAGCACTGCTGCTCTAAACACACACACACTTGTGCATAATAAACTTGTGCATTCACATTGAAAATCTTCAATGCCTTTGAGCAGTCATGTGAATTAAATGTCCCGCTCTGCTGGTGTCCAGGAAAACCCTCTGGGATGGATGTCTGCGCTCTGCCCTTTAACTAGTTTTCTTTGTCTTCTCTGTCTGTGCAGGTTTTGGGGACGCCTTCGGAGGAGACGTGGCCAGGTGTTCACTCACTCCCGCACTTCAAACCAGGTAAACTCCCTGTTCATCTGACTGTAAATGACACACACTGACGTGCCCTTGACAACGCGTCCCGTATCGTCCTCCATCCGTGTGCCAGCAGACGACCTCTGGGAGCTCATTAACACTCACAACCACACAGAGGAGACCACAAACCACAGATATGAGACCATTGAGACTTCAGCCATCTTGGTTTTGGAAGTATTTTTGCAATTAATTTGTGTTTGATTAGCAAGACTTGGAAAATGTGTAGTGTTGGTGTGCTTCCAGGAACAGGGTTGGGAAACACTGGCCTAATGAACAAGATGTGAGGAATGTTCTGGAATAAACCGTTATGCTAATTTTCATAGATACTGAAGCACAGATACTAAAGAGCTGTTCAAGTCTAAAGGTAGGGTGACCATATGTGCCATTTTACCAGGACGCGTCCTGTCCAGGATTTCTAAATTGCCTAAAATGGCTTGAGCCCTTGCCTCTTTAATCGTGAAAGTGGTCATATCGATGTGCCCCTGGAACGCGATTTAGGAACGCGATTTCTACACGGAGGTCTGTGCAAGCCACTGTTCTTATTAACAGTCTTCATGCAATGCATTAAAATGTTGTCGTATTTGCAATGCTTTGACCGTTCTCTGTAGATCCAGCCTTCTCGCAAGCCACGATTGGTCGATTATGTATAATGCACGCTACTGGTCAAATTATTTTTCAGTCATTACCTTCCGCAAATATGAAAACAAAACCAAAACTGGAACATTTTATGCAACTTAAAAATCCTGGACAGGACACGTCCTGGGAAAATGGCACATATAGTCACCCTATCTAAAGCTCCATTCACACCAAGAACTATAACTATATTTGCGTCCACACCAACAAACAATAAAGGTCTGTTTATTCTAAGCTCACGCGCTGTGGTTTCAAAGTGTGTACAACATGTTTTTGTTGTTCTTGTTGCATTTACACAGCTTTAACCAGCAGATGTCCTCAGCATGCCATGTTTCGAGTGAATAGCTAGTGTAATCGATCTAATCTAACAGTGAATTTAGCTGATGAAGTCAATATAGTGGAATAAAAACAACACCTTTTTCACTGCAACCTCAAAGGAAGTAAGACAATGTTGTCGAAACTAGCACTGGATACCTGAGGTAATTTTATTTTACACTGATTGCTATCCTGGCATAATGATCACATCGTTAATACTTCTCAGAATTTATTCCGAGGATATGACCGATTGTTTTCCATATATCCATTTTCTTTAAAGTATCCTTGAAAAGGGGGTTTGACTTGTCAAACAGTGGTGGCTTTTTCTGGACCTCGGCGATTAACTTTTCCGCAATGTTGTCTAACATTTTAAATGCGCGAGCTGGATTCTGATTGGCTGTCAGGGTTTTATCGTTCAACAGCTGGAAAAAAATCGTTCTGAATGTGATTCCAATGATATCATTTCTCTATATCGTTATTGTTATAGCTGTGGTGTGGACTCTGCTATTCTTTTATATTTAGAACTATACCTATCGTTATCTTTATAGTTATCGTTGTGTGAACGGCCTTAAGGCTGTGTTCGAAATCGCCCCTATTCCCTACATTAGCCCACTAACATAGTTCACTTAAAGGAGTGAATGAAAACGAATGAGTGAATTCGGACTGTACACACTTGGCAGGCTTGGTTTGATTAAAATGAACTCTATTGCGATTGCTCTGTTAGTGCGGTTCATTTGAATAAGTGTAAACGCTGTTATCTGAACCCTGGTGAGCATCCCTGAAGACCCCTGAAAAAGATGGTTCTCTGTCCACTTACAAACTCTGGTGCGGTTTGACTGAAATATAATTGCCACACAGAACAAAGACATCTAAACGAACCAAAAACAGGACATGATGTGACCCTAAAGGACAGAATGCTCAAGTATACCTGTTTTTTCTCATCATAGTCGTGATGTTGCCCATCACAGTTTGGTACAGGCATCAGAACCACGTCTCCTCGCAGCAGATCTGTGTTTGTGTGTGACGGAGGGATTCCTGACGCTGTTTTGACTCCTTTACACATTTTATAAGGTCTTCACGAGTTCTCAACTGGTCAAAATACCATCATATGCAGGCTACGCACATACAACGAGTGCATTTATCCCAGAACACAACATTGTTTTGGATGTTCGCCAATTTCCGTCTCTAAATATACGTCATAAAAGCCGAGCAATCAGGTTATGAACCTATCCCTATGTCTTTAGGTTCGGTGTTAAAAATACCGCTAATGAACTCTAAGACTAATTAATAATCATTTGAAACTATAGAAAACAGGCATCCCCAGTAGTAAGATGAAAAGTTTTATCATAATAACTAGCATGTATAAACCTTAATTAATAATCAATTAATAAGGGATTTATATCTGTATATTACGCTGTAGCCACACTGGACCAGCGGTTTGGAAAATGAATGGATGGATGATTCAGCTGCAGGCGCCATCTTCTGGAGAGATTCAGGAATTCATTCAGTGTGACCCACACAGTGAACTGCAATTCAGTCCTTCAGTTCTGATGTTCCTCAAAGTGACCTTAATAAAACACGGAATATCCCAGTGAAGCCTCGCCGACAGTAAATCTCAATTAAACCCATCAACTGATCTTTTAAAACGCCCTGTTAGTCTGTAGTATCAACATTACATTTACTCGATAAAGGTAAAAGAGGTTATTTTGTGATGTAGCTTCAGTAGATGCTGAACAACCATTTTACATTTGAGCTGTTACTATAGTGTGTGTATTTGTTTAATAAAGCCCTCATTGTATTTTGAAAGTCATAATGGTTTGACACTACAGGGTAAAACAATTGATAGATTAATAGACATCACCATACTTCCCCATTTGATTGATTACAGTAAGAATTGATTTTTTTGTATTACAAACTAAAGTTGTAAGTGTTTGTAAGTGCTGCTGAGAAGTGGAGATGTCACTCCTTCAGAGATAACACTTAAATGTGTTATGGAAGCAAAATAGCCCAAAATTGGCCAGTGCATGTTTTTGCCTTTAGTATCTTGCCTTATATCAGCTAGTAATAACATTGGTGTAGTTCAGTGTTGTAGCAGCAGAGGGCAGTGTTTACTGTGCTTCTGCACTATGACTAGCTGAGACAAATAATCAAATAATACTGTATGAGACCTGATCACAGTGTATTCTGCTATATAAATATGCCGTTCTATGCTTCCAGTGTGCTGTTAATGAATACTCAATCTTGATGAAGAGTTATCGATTGGTTGTGGGGTTTGAGATGTTTAATTGCAGGTCATGAAGCTGCTGGGATTTATATAAGGGGCATTGATTGGAAATCCGATCAGTGTTTGTGTGTGTGTGTGTGTGTGTGTGTGTACTGACACGCTTCATACCTGAATGCCCGAGCGGACGGTGTGTATTGATCCAGTCCGCAGGAGGCCAAACTAATGAATCGACATCTAGAACAAAGAGACTGTGTTCAGAGTAACATACTAACATACTGCTGTTTCTGCAGTATAGAGGATGATTACTATGTGCAGTACACACATTTTCTGTATTAACAGAATACCTTTAGGGGTTATTATAGTTAACTAAAACTTAAGCCATAAAAAACATTTTTGTTATTTGAAATAAAATAAACTTTAGCTAAAATAAAATAATGTTATTTCAGTTAGTTGACAAGACAGCATTTGGTTAAATAACTAAATCTGAAATAAATAAAAAAAAAAACTACCTAAAAACAAGAAAACGTAATAAAATGACAAAAACACATAACAAAATTACTAAAACTTTAACTAAAATTAAACTGAAAAAAGAAAAATAAACTAATTCAAAATATTATTATAAAATCTAGGAAGAATATCAGCTGTGCAGAATATCATTTCTTTCTTGACTCATTATTTGTCACGCTGACAGAAAAGTTTGGGGTCAGTAACAGTTTTATTTATTTATTTATTTTTTTAATAAATTAATATTTTTATTCCACAAGAGCACATTAAATTGATCAAAAGTGCCAGTAAAGACATTTATAATATTTTAAAAGATCAAAATGTTAATGATTAAATGTTGAAATGCTGTTCTTTTGAAATTTCTATTTATTAAAGAATCCTGAAAGAAGAAAAGTATCGCGGTTTCCACAAAAACATGAAGCAGCACAAGTGTTTTCAAAATTACAAATAAAAATAAATGTTTCTTAAGCATCAAATCAGCATATTAGAATGATTTCTGAAGGATCATGTGACACTGAAGACTGGAGTAAGGATGCTGAAAATTCAGCTTTGATCACAGGAATAAATTACATTTTAACATATATTCACATAAAAAACAAAGTTATTTTAAATGGAAATAATATTTCACAGTATTTCTGTTTTTACTGTATTTTTGATCAAATAAATGCAGCCTTGGTGAGCGGTTTTTAATCTGTCATTTGTCTCATCTGCAGATCGTTTCACTGTCTACAGTCCCAAGAAACTCAGACAAGCCTGGAATAAGTAAGTGACCCCAACTATTTTTATTATGTGTTTTTGTACAGCTTTTTGCACAGATTTGTCTTTTGTGTGAATGGCAAAGTGTGTTTTAGATGCTGTAATCTCACTGTTTCTCATAGGCTTTTCAAAATTTGCTATCACAGATCAACTGAGATCTTCTTAATATCTCAATTATTTCTCCTAGATGGCAATGACCTTAAATTGATACTTTTGTTTAAATTAGGGCTGCAACTAACGATTATTTTGATAATCGAGTAGTTGGCCGATTATTTATTTTATTTTATTTATTTTATTTTTTGACAAAAAAACACATTATTGCACATCCTGCCCAATGAACTTCAAACTAATTTATTAGATTACCTGTCATAATAAAGAGAGAACACAAGTTTTGATAGATTCATAAAATATTTGTTTAAAACTAAAAATGTTATTGCCTATTACTAGGCAAATAACAAACTGAAACAACTAAATAGTCATTATTCACACATAATATCCCCCCAAAAAACTAAAAACTTAATAACAGTCTGTTGTTATTGACTGTAATTGGGCATCTGAAAAAAAAACAACAACTATAAAGTTTTTTTTTTTCTGCCTTTCTTGTAAAACAGTAAAATCGAAAATTCATGGATAACAACGATAATTATATTGTAGCATTAGAAATACTGCTGTGACTAAAGAACACATACTGGTGGATTAACCATTACAGAAAGATGAAAAATGATTTTTGATAATTTAGGACAGCTGTGGCAGAAACCTTATATTGGGTGGCTGAGGTCTAATAAATTTGTTAAGCACTGTATATTGTGAATATACTGTAAATCTCTACATTACAAATTAAGATAGTAATAAAGATAATAAAGAAAAACACAATCTCAGTGTTAAACAACAGGCAAGATAAATGTTCTGCAGGAACACACACATTCACTCTGGACACAGTCACCTCTTACTGTCATTTCTCTATCCTGTAAAAAGGCTATAAGAGACATCTTACATTTAAATTACATGTTGTTATCCATTTACAGTTACTACTCATAAAATACTTGAATGACATGTTGATTTTTAAATCTAAATTTAGCTTTAAACAACAGATATTTCAGCAAAATGAACATTTTTGCGCTAATATTAATTGTCTCCCTCTCTACCGCGTTTCGGGTGCACGCGCCAGAGCTCATTCAGTAAAGTTTGAAGTTTAACACAGACTGTCAGGACGAACATTCATGCAAAATGGAAATGCTCGCGTAAATTTTTGTAACATACAGATAAGGATATAGCCGCAGAATGAACGTTTTGCGCTGAGGAAACACATGCATCTGTCAAAGCGCCTGACAGGGTAAGCCATTACGCTAATGAATTAGCTTGAAGCTTAAAGGGTTAGTTCATCCAAAAATGAAAATAATGTCATTTATTACTCACCCTGATGCCGTTCCAGACCCGTAAGACCTTCGTTAATCTTCGGAACACAAATTAAGATATTTTTGTTGAAATCCGATGGCTCAGTGAGGCCTGCATAGGCAGCAATGTCATTTCCTCTCTCAAGATCCATTTATTGTACTAAAAACATATTTAAATCAGTTCATGTGAGTACAGTGGTTCAATATTAATATTATAAAGCGACGAGAATATTTTTGGTGCTCCAGAAAAAACAAAATAACGACTTATATAGTGATGGCCGATTTCAAAACACTGCTTCAGGAAGATTCGGAGCGTTATGAATCAGCGTGTCGAATCATGATTCGGATCGCGTGTCAAACCGCCAAACTGCTGAAATCACGTGACTTTGGCGCTCCGAACCGCTGATTCATTACTGTCCGAAGCTTCCTGAAGCAGTGTTTTGAAATCGGCCATCACTAAATAGGTCGTTATTTTGTTTTTTTTGGCGCACCAAAAATATTCTCGTCGTTTTATAATATTAATATTGAACCACTGTACTCACATGAACTGATTTAAATATGTTTTTAGTACATTAATGGATCTTGAGAGAGGAAACGTCATTGCTGGCTATGCCTCACTGAGCCATCGGATTTAAACAAAAATATCTTAATTTGTGTTTCGAAGATGAAGGAAGGTCTTACGGGTGTGGAACGACATGAGGGTGAGTAATAAATGACATTATTTTCATTTTTGGGTGAACTAACCCTTTAAAATAAAGAATTCTCATGTTTTGATCAGCTTTGATCTCGTACCTTTCCCGCAGCTGCTCAATCTGTTTCCTTCAATATTTTTAGATGCATTTTTGTCCATAGAAATGCGTTATTCAGTGCTGTAATTTGACGCGACTGTCAGATGTTTTCCGAGCATGGAGGGCAGACCCGACTAATCAATAATAAAAATCGTTGTCAAATTAATTTCTCATTACATTATTTTTATAATTTTATACTCACTTTTTGGAGAAACATCTGAGATGAGGTTAATCCTTAAATGAATCATCAGTGAGAACTATGAAAACTATAAAAGAGCAACATCTGAGCAATAACATTTTACTCTGGTTTAGCAGTTCGCTTAAATAGTCCTTCTGTGTGACGCATTTGTAAAAACTACAAATATTCGGTAACACTTTACAATAAAGTTAACATTAGTAAACTACAAAATGAACGAACAGTGATACTTCTAAAGCATTTATTAATCTTCGGTTAATAATTTCAACATTTACCAATATATTATTTATAGTAAAAGATCTGTTAATATTATTTAATAGACCTGAGCGGACATAAACTAACAATGAACAACTGTATTTTATTAACTAAAGTTAACAAAGATTAATAAATACTGTAACAAATGGAATGCTTATTGTTAGTTAATATTAGTTAAAGCATTAACTAATGTTAACTAATGAAACCTTATTGTAAAGTTCTTTCCATTTCTTCCCAAAAAAATAAAAAATCATACTGACCCTAAACTCATAATCAGAGGAAGTTTTGTAAGTTTCTGATCTCATTCGATTAACCCACCTCTGAACCAGCAGAAGAAGCACCAGCAGCTGCGAGAGCGAGAACACGAGTGGGAACTTCAGATGCAAACAGAAGCCTATAGATTTTTCCATCTAATCACACAGACACTCGTACACAAGCTCGTTTCACACACGCTTATTTTAAAGTGCTGAAAGCGCTGCTGGTGGACAGAAACTCTAAGAAAACTTCATGTTTCTTTAATGTGTTAATGCTGCAGAGGCCTAATTATCCACATACATTGGTAGTTTTTAACATTTGGTTTCTCATTGGCTGTAGTGTGTGTGATAGTTCAGGACCTCAGTCATCACACACACACGCATTCAGCCTTAGGCCCAAAAACACACTATACAACATGCAAATGCTTGCAAACGAACAATCAATCCTGTAACTTTACTTTAATGTGACAGAATCAAACCTCAGTAGAGTGATAAAATATCCTTCAAATGAGTGAGTCATCGAGCAGATGTGTTACTGATAAGATAGAAGACGTTAACTGTCATGTTAACTAACTTGCTCTTCCAAAACAGTCATTGAGCTAAAAAGTGAATCTTTTAGGGTTTTATTTGAGGCACATCTAGATATCCATGATTGGAACTGTACAGTATATTCCACTTAGTTTTTTTTCTGTTTTGTCTGTGAAATAATACAGATTTATGCACAGAAATTCTGAATTTATGATGCTGTTGAAAAGTGTCTGTAATTTATTTGATCAAAAAATACAGTAAAATCAGTAATATTGTGAAATATTATTACAATTTAGAATAACTGTTTTCTATGTGATTATATCTTAAAATATAATTTATTCCTGTGATCAAAGCTGAATTTTCAGCATCATTACTCCAGGCTTCAATGTCACATGATCCTTCAGAAATCTTTCTAATATGATGATTTGCTGCTCAAGAAACATTTTTGATTATTGTGTATGTTGAAAACGTAATATTTTAGTGGAAACTGTGATACATTTTTTCTAGGATTTTTTGATTAATAGAAAGTAAAAAAAAAAAAAAAATTGAAACTTTATTTAAAACTTTAACTCTAAATGTCTTTACTGTCATTTTTGATCAATTTAATGCATCCTTGATGAATAAAAGTATTAGTTTTTTTCAAATAAATATATATATATATATATATATATATATATATATATACAGTGTATGTATGTGAACCACTTGCAGAATGTGAATAATTTTAATAAAATAAGAAAGATCATACAAAATGCATGTTATTTTTTATTCAGTACTGTCCTGAGTAAGATATTTTACATAAAAGATGTTTATATATAGTCCACAAGAAAAAAAAAAATCCTGAATTTATTAAAATGACCCCATTCATAAGTATGTGAACCATTGATCCTTAATACTGTGTGTGGTTACCTGGATGATCCACGACTGTTTTTTTGTTTTGTGATGGTTGTTCATGAGTCTCTTGTTTGTTCTGAGCAGTTGTCTCGTGTTTTCTTCTGAAGCATCAGTGAATGTTTGAACCTTTTTTAAAAGTTGTGTTTGAGTCCTTCAGTTGTCCTCCATGTGAAAAGATGGATCTCAAAATCATTCAGTCACTGCTGGAAAGGGTTCAAATATGCAAAAAAAATCCTTGAAAACTGAAGAATCTGCAGGACCTGGAGGATTTTTTCTGAAGAACAGAGCTCAGTTTAACTGCTCAGAATGAACAAGGGACTCATGAACAACTATCACAAAACAAAAAAACAGTCGTGGATCATCCAGGTAACCACACACAGTATTAAGAACCAATGGTTCCCAAACTAATTCAGCAATTTTTTATTTTTTTTTATTTTTTGTCTTGTGGACTATATATAAACATCTATTATGTAAAATATCTTACTCAGGACAGAACTAAATAAAAAATAACATGCATTTTGTATGATCTCTCTTATTTTGTTAAAATTATTCACATTTTCACAGATTCTGCAAGTGGTTCACATACTTTTACATGCAACTGTATGTCAATCAGACAGAATAAACTGCAGTAAAAACAAGACAATTGATCTAGTCTTTGCTCATGTCAGATAATTAAGGCCATGAATGTCAAACCATCTTTGTTATATTGTGATGCAGTCATTCATGTAAGTTTTGCAATCCTAAAATCATTACTAGTAACATGGTTTAATTTACTGACCACAGCACATGTGTACTCTCAGCTTCTTAAGATCTGCTGTGTGTTTGTGTGTTTATCTGTACTGCAGTGCAGAATCTGCGGGTGTGTTTGTGTTGGTCTTTGTCTTTGCAGTTTAGAGGACGTTTGTGGGTGAAAACTCGCTTTGCATTTTCCACTCCAAAAAAAGTCAACAAACATTTTTCCAGCCGCACGTCAGCGGGAGTGAAGCTGACAGAGAGACTGAGCTGGAGATGCGAGTGAGCGTGCGTGTGTGTGTGTGTGTGGTGATCTTGGCACTGTAGTCATCTGTGTGTTTATATCTGTGTGTGTTGGCAGGCTGGGTTATGTAGATCATGCTGAAGAGCTGGCTTCCAGATTTCTCCAGTGCTTCCCAAAGAACCGGCTCTCCGCTCAGGCGGCCCTCCACCACGAATACTTCAGCCATCTGCCCCCGAGACTCTGGGAGCTGCCTGACAGTCAGTCAACTCACATCACATCACATCACTGCCTCACTGAGTTCACAATCACACACTACTATAGTTCTCATACTAATTTAGCAGTATGCATGAATGGAACAGTGACCTACTACATTTCTCAAAATGTGCAGTACATAATCAGAGCACACTGCACACAATACTATATGCTGTTTTTCATATACATATAATTTTTTTATTTGTTTTGATCCACTTTTAAAAAATCGAACATTCATTCATTCATTCATTCATTCTTTCACCTTTTCATTATTATGCCTATATCAAGTTTTAAATAACCAGTTTCATATTTGTATCAATCCATTTTAAAATCAAACTTTGTTTATTAATTAATTAATTTAATACTTTATTCATTTTATGTAATTAATTATTTTAATGTTACTGAGTAATGTTTACTCACCCTCAAGCCATCCTATGTGTATATGACTTTATTCTTTCAGACGAACACAATCGGAGTTAAATAAATATCCTTACTCTTCCCAGCTTTATAATGTTAGTGAATGGTGCTTGAGATTTTGAAGCCCTTAAAGTGCATCCATCCATCATAAAAGTAATCCATACAGCTCCGGTGGGTTAATAAAGGCCTTCTGAAGCAAACGATTGTTTTTTGTAAGAAAAAATATCCATATTTAAAACTAAAATAGGCTATAATAACTGGCTTCCGACAATGGCTATATGCGAGTCTAGTTCCGGCGGAAGAGTGATCTCTAACCTGATGCATTATTATTGTTTATAAAGTTTTAAATATAGATATTTTTCTTATAAAAACCCATCGCTTCGCTTTAGAAGGCCTTTATTAACCCCCTGGAGCCGTATGGATTACTTTTATGATGGATGGATGCGCTTTTTGAAACTTCAAAATCTCACTCCCATTATAAAGCTGGGAAGAGCCAGGATATTTTTTAATATAACTCAGATTGTGTTCGTCTGAAAGAAGATAGTCATGTACACTTAGGATGGCTTGAGGATGAGTAAATCATGGGATAATTTTCATTTTTGGGTGAACTATCCCTTTAAGATTTTTGTCTTTATTTTTCCTATTCATATTATGCCTGTTTAAAGGCCGTGACACACCAAGCCGACGTCAAAGAACTAGCGGTGACGAAAGCTGACTGTGTTGTCACCTCACGTCGGCTGCGTCTGGGCTAAAAAGCTGCACTTAAACACAACAAAAGGACTACAGGCGACTGTCAACTAACATGTGCGTCCTGCACATGAAAATAACTGTCTATATCAGCGGGTATCAATAGTCTATATTCGTCATTCAAAAAGGAAAACCAAAATTAGGATTGCTGATATACAAACTGTAAACAAAGCAGCGCTTGATTACCATTTTAAATATCTATCATGCTGATCACTTCCAAACGGCTCATGTTGTTATGAAAATTCAGTCAGTCTGTGCCGTCTTGACTTCTTTGCTTGCTTTCATAGCTTTCGTCTTTATTCTTGTGCACTGAATCGTTTGTTAAGCTGAACAGCCGATCAGAGTTGCCGATTTAACATGCTCAATCGGCTAAAAATACCCCTGACGATGTCCAACTACTGCCAACGGTGCAGAACACACCACAAAAACTGGGCCGGCTCACGCTCGACAACCCTACGCTGGTCGAAGCCCAACTGTCGGCTTGGTGTGTCAGGGCCTTAAATCATTAAATAACCAATTTCATATTTGTTTTAATCCATTTTTTAAATCAAACTTTATTTAAGTCTTTATTTCTCCTTTTCATTATTTATGACTGTGTGCATACTGTTAAATATATTACATGTATTTTATATTTTGCAGTTGTAGTTTTCATTATTATGCCTGTTTAAAGCACAGATGTCAGTGTACAGTGTATACTGCGCAGTAGGCAGTTTGTTAGTATTCCATTCTGAACACAGTCTTAGTGTTTTCCTCTAGTGTTTCATCTACTGCCTTCCTTCATCAGTATTTTATGCTCTTTGTCTCTTCCCGCTCTTTCTTACTGTTAAACATGCTGTCTTATCGATGCATGTCTGGAACTGAATACCAAACGCCGTTCAATTTGAGCTCATTGTGGTGATGGTGATCTCTCTGATGGTAATACACAAAGATTGCACAGTCATCCCATGTTTCTGCTGTGTCACATTCCAGGTTTCTCCGTGCTTCACTTTATCCTGGAGACCAAGAGACAGACACTTTTTATTTTTTTGATTTGCAAAACCCAAATATGCGGGAATTGGTTATTGTCAGCAGTGTTGAATTTTTGATTCTGATTGGTTAATGCATGTTTTTCAAATTGTTACAAAGTTTCAAATGAGCAGCATTTCAGAGTCCTACAGAAACAAAAGAACCTGAAACAAAGAAACTGAAAATCTGATAAAAATGAGTGAAAAACAAAAGCATGCTTTTTAACTAGTGGCTTGTGATGTTACTAAACATGAGGATAGACAGTGCTGGGTAGAAACTGATTATATGTAATCTGGGTAACACTTTAGTTTAGGGACCAATTCTCACTATTAGCTAGTTGCTTATTAGCATGCATATTACTAGGATATTGGCTAGGCCTGTCGCGATAGTCGATATATCGACAGAATATGGACATGACCTCGGTCATTTTCAGTGACGCGATATATTTCCCATTATGTTTACACAAAAATAAATGTCACTGACATTTTGCCGATCATGCTGCCTCTGTCATCTCGTCAGCTCTCCGAGGCGAAAGCAGGGCTCAGCTCCTTCATACACAGAGCTGACATCGACAGGCGGAAAAATGCGTCATTCGTGTCATTATAGTGTTTTCCTGACAACAACAGACAGTTTGGAAGAATAAGTGCAAATGCACTCAGTTTCCGCAATCCACTGGTGCAAATATAAACATGACAGCGCGAAATGGTGCACGCTCACAGCTAGTTTCATACAGGACGTGGCAGTCGCGAGTGTCTAGTTCATTTTCATAGAGAACGCGTTTTTGCATTCCACTGCGCCGTTTTTCCATGGAAACGTGTTTGTTTGACTGTTGCACTCACATCTTTAGCAGCATCTCGTGCATGACGCGGCGCTAAAACATTTTTCAAACACGCCTCTAGAAAAACAGGCCATATCTGACTGCTAAATCTGTGCCTTTGTTCATATGGACATCTGACAATAGCGTGCACCCTTACTTTACTGAGAAAATAAGGTCAGAAAAACCTGTAGATGGAAAATCTCCATATAAGTGCCTTTTGTGCATTTGCAAGTGTTTTTTTTCTACTTGTTATTTTGCAGTTTTTTGTTAGCAAAGGTTTATTTATTATTTATTCAACATTATTATTTTTTGGATGCTTCAATTCCAGTATCTAAATATTCTTAAGAGTTAAGTTCATTATCATTTGAAAGTGTGCAGGCCTACTTGCATTATTATGCTGTTATATTATGATTATGTATTCAGTGGCATAAAATGGTCTTAAAATGACAATAATATCGCATATCGCAATTATTTCTGGGGCAATATATCGCACAACAAAAAGTAGTTATCGTGACAGGCCTAATATTGGCTGTTATATCTGCATACATAATTATTTTTTTAATTCATGTACCCTCATAATCTTTAATCAAAATAACTTCCCCTCCCTCCTACAGTGATATCTCTTCTCTTCTCTGATGACGTGATTACTGGCATGAGGGCGGGGCAACCTGTCACTCAAATGAGATCTACCAATAGCAAACCACAACCATCCACTCAACTCCCCATGAACAAAATCAAGCCCCGCCCTATATTTTTTCTTGTTCGAGAAGCTGTTTCACTCAGATATACGTCACAATAACGCATTTTATTTAATGGCGCCTTTCATAACACCCAAGGTCACCTCACAAGCAAGCAAAGATAAATACAGATCACTACACAATAGGCGAGAAAAGATTGCAACTTCCATTTCATGCCAACTTTAATGAAGCATTTGTGTTCAACACACAAGAAACATTGAGCTGCTGCTGATGATTCGGGTCACTCAGGCTGGTTTTGGTTTTTAGAAGAGCTCAAGGCCTTTTGTCATATCTAATGTGACACGTAGCCATAATCCACACGTGAGACCCTCCACAGCCGCTGATCTTCTTTTAGGCCTCTGTTAGTAGACGGACAAAACTGTAGCACAGGCACATTTAGTCCTACACATGTTATGCGCACAACAGAAAACAGGCGTTTGCGGAAGACAAGCGTCAGGCAAGTCATTTGAATGAGGTTTTTAATTTCACAGATTAGGAGTCGCAGCTGAATTAATCCTGTTATCAGCTCACAGCAGGTTGTTTGCTGGCGGCCGTGCGGGAGGAAGGCGGGACTCTGCCGTGGAGGCGGATCTTTGACGCACAGAGCGCAGCGCTGCTTTTGAAGCAGAAGAATGAAGGGAAAATTAATTCTGTTGTTTCATATACGCTTGCGGTTCAATCACAAAAGAGAACGGTTGCTGTTGGGGGAGGCTGGACGAGTAATTAACATTTCAGCTCAGGCTTTGATTGATACGGAAAATGCAGCAGGATTTATGACGTTTATTAAATGAAATGGCAAGCGCCGATGTGTTTATTTACTCTATTTTATATCTTGATTAGGGCTGTTTGTTATAGCAAGTGTCATTTTTACTTTTGCGCATAGTTCTTGTGCTAGTAAGAAACAACATAGCAAGCATATAGAAAAGCCCCTTTCTGTGTGTATATATGTATATGTATATATAAGGTCACATGACAACTATGTCACAAGCAGCTGTTCAGATGTTGATTGCAGACTAGTTTTAATCAATAGTATTCACTTCATATTGTGCAATATGCAGTAAACAGCATGCATGCATACATATATGGCATTTCCTTTGACGCATTCTGCATCTCCTGATCTTTCTGAAGTGACATACACTTCTGTGATGTTTTTGAGTTCATCACTATGAAACAATCACAGTGGGAGCATGACAGATAACACTTGAGATTTGGTGTAAGATGTTCAATAATGGTCGTTCTTATCAGGGTTTATCATTGTTTAAAGCAGCTTTACAGGGTCACCGGCTTCTTGAATGCAGTAAATAGGGTTTGACTCTGACTCTGAGATTTTTGTTCCTCAGGAAACAGCTTTAATGAATTAATGATGAAATGCTATACTATATATTATATATTTTTGTTTAACTGAGAATAGCTATTGGTCGGTGCCTCATGTGGTTTGTTTCTGGTTTATTCTTCTCAGCACAACTGTCATAAAATTCCCCATATGTCATTCACAATGCCTTATGGGACATAATCATAATCTTTATACTATATATATAATGTTTTTATCACAATGTTGGGTGGATTGGTTTAGGGCTGCACGATTAATCGTATTTTAATCGCGATAACGATATCTGCTTCTCTCGATTGATTACAAATAATCGTCACAATATTGGCCCTGCTCGTTATTTATCCTGAAAACGTGTTTTTTCTTTGGGTTTTGCGTTATCTTGCACTGGTAACAAGCCTCCACTAGCAGTCATGCTTGTGGTTGCCGGATGCAAATAGAGCTTTTCCCTTAAAAAGATATCATTTTTTTTTCCCCGGTGTTTTACTTAATCTGTGCAATCTGGCTACTCTGTGCACGCACTCCCTCTAAATGCGGAAGAAGCGCTGATGATCTGAAAATAAACATGTGCGCGATCTCCACAGCGAAATTCTGCTTCAGTGAAAGTGTCATACAGCCAGTCTTTGTTTCTTCACAAGCCACTTGTACTATTTGTGTGACTAAATCTGCCATGATCAAACCTTCAGTGATGAATTTCAACAAATACAACACGGATCTTCACCTTACTGTTTGCAGAATGCACTTTTGCAACCTATGTGACAATTCAATTGGGAAAATGAACATAATTTGGAATTATTGGAAATAATTTTAGGAGTTTCGCCGTTTTATCTTTTGAAGTTCCTAAAGGTTTTACCAGTTTTCATAATGCTATCAAATCAGTTGAAAATGGTATCGCCACTGGGACATTTTTTGATATAACAAAGAGCATTGTTCTTTGCTTTACGAATTTGCAGGGCAATCTGAATCTGTGGTTTGTCTCATTTGCAAACAAATTGTGTTGCTTTAAAATTCTAATGTGAATACAGATTACAAAGAGCTCACCAAAACCATGTGTTTTGTATTGGTTTACGAAGTTATCATAATTAAATGAAGTCAGTGTGCCACCTACAGGCCTTTTGGGTGAAGCGTAGGTTGGTAAAGAACGTGCAAAATGGCTATAACTACATTACCCTTTTTGATAGAATAATCGTGATTATAATTTTGAGCAAAATAATCGTGATTATCAGTTTAACCATTATTGTGCAGCCCTAGATTGGTTAATGAATCAACTCTTTTTGAAGAATTATATGAAATCCCTATAGAAAAAAGGAGTTAGGGCCCTATTTTAACGATCTAAACACATGGTCTGAAGCGCATGGTGCAGGAGCACCTAGGGCGTGTCCGAATCCACTTTTGCTAGTTTAACGACTGAAAAAATAGTCAGCGCACCAGGCACATGGTCCAAAAGGGTTGTACCTAGTCTCTTAATGAGTCATAGGTGTGTTTTGGGCGTAACGTGCAATAAACCAGTCTCATCTCCCATTCCCTTTAAAAGCCAGGTGTGCTTGCACCATGGCGGATTCGCTTTTTGCATGGCGTAATTTGCAAGTGGAAAGGCTGAATGCTTCTCCAGAGAGGAATCCGTTTATTTTTAATAATTGGCATGTTTATGTGCTGCTCCGTGTCCCTGTGTGTGTAATAAGCAGAGTGTACGCGCATTGTGCACCCACCTATTACTAACGCACCCTTTAAATAACAAAAAATAAATAAATACTGCGCCATTGACTTTAGTCCAGGTTTTTGTTGGTCAATGGCACAATCGATTTCAGTTGCCTCAAAATAGCAACACGCCAACATTGCGCCTGAACATACCTCGTTTTCAGACCAGCACGCCTGTGGGCGAACAGATGTGAAAATGATAACTGCGTCGGGCTGAAACTAACAAAAAATACTTGCGTTGCGTTTACAGTATGGTTTTTTAAATATTATAAAAGTGCGTCATTTCTTTCTGGATCTATTTTGAATTTCTTAGTTAATGATTTCCTAATTTTCAACAATATTTTTATTGTCATTATCATCATCATAATCATCAAATTATCAATGTTTTCCCCTCCCTTTCTTATCTTTTACATGATGATCTTATATTTTGCATTTTGCACCAGTCTGTTCCCAAATAAGTTTTCATACATGAAGACTTATAGACTGAATCTGTCATTGTTTTTCAGTGTCTTATATCTTCACCGTGCCGACCGTTAAGTTACAACCTGAATCTGGCGACAGCATCCAGGTGTGCAGTAAGGCCAACAGTCACGGCAAAGGGACGTCAAACAGCAAACACTGACCTGGACGAGCCGCCCGCCTGGAGCGACACAGGTACGACACATGACGCTCCAGACACTCTTATAGTTTGACAGTCTCTGATTATGTTTGGAATGGCACTAGCATGTTGTTTACTGCGTATTGCACAGTATTTGAAAATACTGTTTATAAAAACAGTATGCAATCCAGATGTTTGCAGCATAGTTGTTATGTGACCTTGCAGATTGCGTGTTTTATTCTTTATTTAGCTTTATTCGGGTCCAAAATTTTAGTGTAAAATTATTGTTTGTCAGTTCAATCAAATTATGATTCAAGAATCAATGTTTTCATTGTCAAAAGCAAATGGGATCCATAGCAAAGCAAATGAGATATTTTATAGATTTTTTTCAAAATTAAAACAAAAAATTGAATGAAACAATGTTTGTTAGGAGTAAAACTATATAGTGTTGAAGTTTAATACGAAAAGTACTGTGTGATGTTTTGGGAAAGAGAAACTTGTGTTTTCGAATATTTCATTGAATTTTGAGAATATGTATGTGTGAAAAAGTGTTGAATTTCAGTGTATATGTGTGAATCTCCATTGCTATGATTAGCCCACTGCACTCTTTAGATATCAGTATTGGTCATTGATAAACCAATGCACTAGTCTGTCGTTCCAAACATACATCAGCGTCTGATTCACTCCTGCAGGGCAGCGAAGGTCGTTTTCATTACGTCCAGAAAGAGGCTGTATTTGCATTTAATTTGTGGTGTGGAAGAGAGCATCTCATGTGGCTGGGTAAAGCTCATAATGGCTGTAATGCAGCGATGGAGGGAAAGAGGCCTCGCTCGCAGGGATTAGCAGCCAAATTACAGGCAGGTGCTCTGGGAGATTTGCGTCGGAGCCCCAGGGAGCCGTAGACCTCTGCAACCCATCTGCATCAGAGCCAGAAACACAGAATAATGACAGAGCAGGAGACAACGAGACTCATCAGAGTCATTTCAGGGGCTCCACGGGCGGCAGCTGGACGAAATGTCTGCAGAGAGGCCTGCGGTTTACACGCTGAACGTCGGATTGGTTGCATGTTGATGGTAAAAACTAGGGCTATATTGGAAAAAAACAGACATTTTCTGCAATATGTATTGCGATATGAAAAAATACAGGAAGTTGCACCAGATGACTTGAATAGCTCTGTTTGGAAATAATTAGGATGCATCAGAAATCACATAATCTCTTGAGTAGGTACTTATTTTGAATACTTTGTGAGCACTAAAAAAGTGTTCTATATAGTATGAATGTAATCTGGACGTACAACATCTGCCATGTTGTCATTATCATGTGACCTACCAGCGTCAGTTGTGTCGCTTCACTGCCATCCACAGACCCTCTCCCATGGCCTCATGGGATAGTAAAGTGTCCATAGTATGTACCCTTATGTATCTTGCCGGAAGTAGAAGGACATCTAGGTACTTTTTGCCTACCTTTCATGAGTACTGTAAATTTGGACATACTTCTTTTGTCACATACTGTTTTTCGCCTACTATATAGTAAGGAAGTATGTGATTTTGGATGCAGCCATTTTATGCAGATGCATTCTAGAATGATTGGGGTGATTTTGTTGTGCAGTGCATCTGTATAGAAAATAATTTTGAAAAGAGCCAAAAAAAATTACTTTTTACTCTGAAGATTTTATGTATGAATGTTTATGAACAATAATCTCTTTCCACTTGAGTTTTCATAGGCCACATCCACATTGTTTTTGTCCAATTCAACATGACTATAAAATAATAATTATAATAATTTTATTGTGATAATTGAATAAAATCTGTAGTTTTCTTCTGGGAATGAACACGTCACAATATCCCTCACAATTCCTGCACAAGGCGTATACAAAATAAAGTGGCGAGGCCTAGTTGAGTTAGTTAGAAGTGTGTTGAAACTTGCGATTATGGTAAGGGGCGGGACATTTCCCAAGCATGCTCGAAGCGGTTGACTAATCACAACACACTGATCCAGCCGACCAATCAGAGCACATTGTGCTTTTCAGAAGGAGGGGCTTCACAGAGACAGGAACTAAGCAGAGCGTTACTGACAGACTGGGAAGAGAGGAGCTGCAACAATGGAGAATATGTGAAAATAAGTTGTTTTTTGAACCTATAGACCCCAAAAAACTAAATCAAGACTTTGAAAAAGGGCATAATAGGTCCCTAACATGTCATCTCTGCAGTGATCTTCTCTTTGACACGTGCATGAAGTGCAGAAATGAAAGTAAAGTGTTTTGCTTGTCAGCATGCAGATGTTGTGGTGTGTTTTCAGCGCGTGTGTTTGTGATGTGTCTGATAGTCGCTGGAGAACGCAGTGGCACCGTGCTGCTCAGAAGGGAAGTCACCCCACTGTGAGAGCCGTGTCCTTCCCTCCACCGCACCATTCATATTGAAATCACACGCTTTGTGCTCGGCCTTCTTAACCTGACAGGCTCCGTGGAGCTCAGAGACGCTCCTCTAATCCACACACATCTGATTTAGAAGCGTTCACACTCCGTGAGACGTGCCGGTGATGCACATGCAAAGATTTCCTGTGTGTTCAGGGAGATTTCAAAGACTGAATGTTTTCATACTCATCTCTCACATTAGAGGCCCTAAAAGTATTTTGACACTCTTAAAATGTCTGAATTTCAACGTATTACATGCAGAATTTGAAAGCATGTATTATTTAATTTTCAAATTCAAATTTCAATTGAAAAATTTGGGGAAAAAAGATGTTTGTCAGGAGTAGAATGATGGATCTAGTTTAAAATGAAGACAAATAATATTTTGAGGACCATGTACTATTTTTATTCTTAATTTTATTTATGCAAAATATAATTTCTTTGATTTTGGGGGAAAAGAATTAAGTGAGATCTATTTAATTATTTTTTTTTTTCTTTTTTTTTTTCCCAAGTTTAAATTTTCAAAAAATTGGATGAAAAGATTTCTGAATGTCATTATATTACATATAAAAATCAAAGCAAGTGAGTTTTCTTTTTCAAATGTCAATTTTGAAATTTCAAGCAAAAAATGGTTGAAAGATGTTTGTTATGAGTGAAAGCATAGATAAAATATTTTGGCCCTATTTTTATGACCATTTATCATTTTTATGCTTCATTCTCTTTATGAAAAATATCATTCTTTGATTTTGGGGGGTGGGAACTCACTCTTAAAGATGAAGATGAAAGATGAGATAAGGATGAAACTCATTAGATTACATACAAAATATCAAAGCATGTGCATTTTATAGATTTTTTATTATTATTTCAAGCTAAACATTTAATTAAAAGATGTTTGTTAGGAGTAAAGTGATATAGTTTAAAATGAAGACTTTGAAGACTGAACATTTTTGAGGACCATCTGAGATTTTTAGGCTTCATTTTTTATGCAAAATATAATTTCTTTGATTTTTGGGATGATATATGTTTTTTTTTAAATGAAGGCATGCAATATTTAGAACCTAGTTTTAGGACCATATGTGACCCTGGACCACAAAAAAAGTCATAAGGGTCAATTTTTTGATTTATACATCATCTGAAAGCTGAATAAATAAGCTTTCTATTGATGTATGGTTTGTTAGGACAATATTTGACCAAGATACAACTATTTGAAAATCTGGAATCTGAGGGTGCAAAAAAATCAAAATATTGAGAAAATCACCTTAAAAGTTGTCCAAATGAAGTCCTAAGCAGTGCATATCCACTCACAAAAATACATTTTTGATATATTTACAGTAGGAAATCTACAAAATATCTTCATGGAACATGATCTTTACTTAATATCCTAATGATTTTTGGCGTAAAAGAAAAATCGATAATTTTGACCCATACAGTGTATTGTTGGCTATTGCTGCAAATATACCTGGTCCAGGGTCACATTTAATTGTTGCTTTTTAAAAAATATTATACATATTTTTCTTTTTATTATGGGATGCAGTATGTTCTGCGTGTGTTTTTGTCAGGTCTCATCTATTTTTACATGTGACTTGAGTTTCCAAATATTTTTTTGGGCCACTGTATGTTTCTGTGAGAAGAAAAGTCCACCAAGACCTGGGCAACTTCTCCAGTTTTGTATTATTCATCAGAAGTGTTGTTGCAGGAATCAGACAGACAGGGAACCTTTTCACAGGAAATCCCCAGCAGGCAGCCTTTGTGCAGCTGGATGGAAGCTTTGAGAGCTGCTATTGAGCACAGATGAAGCTTCAGCCCATCGCAGACTAAATGACACGCCTCTCTCACACACTACGCCACAATGTCTGTCAGAGACGAGCGCTCGCGAGGGAGAAAAGAGGCCGAGGGCTTCACAGAGAGAATGAGAAGAGGGTCACTGGGATGAAATTGGGGTCAGAAAAGATAGAAAAAGGTTGGACGATCTATAGGTCCCTCTTTCTTTGGAGACAGAAAAGCCCTCTCTGATGGTAAAAATGCCTAATTTAGTGAAAGATGTGATGGTGAGCAGCTTGTGCTGGACGTGTTGGGTGAATGTATTCATAAAGTTGAAATCAAATAGCTGAAGTTTCTGGATGGTTCTGGAAGTCGTGCTGCTGATGCAAGAAGCCACCTATCAGCTGCAATGGCTTTGCATGACATTAGCATAAATTAAGGGCCCAAGGTGATTGATATGGATTCTGTTGTGTGGAGTGTCTGTTTTGGACAGACTGTCTTTGTTACTGGATGCTTTTACATTATTCATGTCATGTCAGCGTTATGACAGTATGTGTATCGTGCGTGTAAACTGCTCTAAAGTCTTTATACTGCAGAAGATCTCTTGTGTGGTTATGAGTGGACAGGGCCGCTTTAAATTATTTACATGTACAGTATTATACAAAATGTTTATATTTATAAATATAAAAATGCTATTATAATAATTTTATATATTTAAATATAATATATACTATAATAAACTATATTGTATTGTATATATTTAAAAATAAAATATAATATTAGCATTGAGCAGTTTGTATATTTATTTTTATATTAATATATATACAGTGGGTACGGAAAGTATTCAGACCCCCTTAAATTTTTCACTCTTTGTTATATTGCAGCCATTTGCTAAAATCATTTAAGTTCATTTTTTTCCCTCATTAATGTACACACAGCACCCCATATTGACAGAAAAATACAGAATTGTTGACATTTTTGCAGATTCATTAAAAAAGAAAAACTGAAATATCACATGGTCCTAAGTATTCAGACCCTTTGCTGTGACACTCATATATTTAACTCAGGTGCTGTCCATTTCTTCTGATCATCCTTGAGATGGTTCTACACCTTCATTTGAGTCCAGCTGTGTTTGATTATACTGACTGAACTTGATTAGGAAAGCCACACACCTGTCTATATAAGACCTTACAGCTCACAGTGCATGTCAGAGCAAATGAGAATCATGAGGTCAAAGGAACTGCCTGAAGAGCTCAGAGACAGAATTGTGGCAAGGCACAGATCTGGCCAAGGTTACAAAAAAAATTCTGCTGCACTTAAGGTTCCTAAGAGCACAGTGGCCTCCATAATCCTTAAATGGAAGACATTTGGGATGACCAGAACCCTTCCTAGAGCTGGCCGTCCGGCCAAACTGAGCTATCGGGGGAGAAGAGCCTTGGTGAGAGAGGTAAAGAAGAACCCAAAGATCACTGTAGCTGAGCTCCAGAGATGCAGTCGGGAGATGGGAGAAAGTTGTAGAAAGTCAACCATCACTGCAGCCCTCCACCAGTCGGGGCTTTATGGCAGAGTGGCCCGACGGAAGCCTCTCCTCAGTGCAAGACACATGAAAGCCCACATGGAGTTTGCTAAGATGGTGAGAAATAAGATTCTCTGGTCTGATGAGACCAAGATAGAACTTTTTGGCCTTAATTCTAAGCGGTATGTGTGGAGAAAACCAGGCACTGCTCATCACCTGTCCAGTACAGTCCCAACAATGAAGCATGGTGGTGGCAGCATCATGCTGTGGGGGTGTTTTTCAGCTGCAGGGACAGGACGACTGGTTGCAATCGAGGGAAAGATGAATGCGGCCAAGTACAGGGATATCCTGGATGAAAACCTTCTCCAGAGTGCTCAGGACCTCAGACTGGGCCGAAGGTTTACCTTCCAACAAGACAATGACCCTAAGCACACAGCTAAAATAACGAAGGAGTGGCTTCACAACAACTCCGTGACTGTTCTTGAATGGCCCAGCCAGAGCCCTGGCTTAAACCCAATTGAGCATCTCTGGAGAGACCTAAAAATGGCTGTCCACCAACGTTTACCATCCAACCTGACAGAACTGGAGAGGATCTGCAAGGAGGAATGGCAGAGGATCCCCAAATCCAGGTGTGAAAAACTTGTTGCATCTTTCCCAAAAAGATTTATGGTTGTATTAGATCAAAAGGGTGCTTCTACTAAATACTGAGCAAAGGGTCTGAATACTTAGGACCATGTGATATTTCAGTTTTTCTTTTTTAATAAATCTTCAAAAATGTCAACAATTCTGTGTTTTTCTGTCAATATGGGGTGCTGTGTGTACATTAATGAGGAAAAAAATGAACTTGAATGATTTTAGCAAATGGCTGCAATATAACAAAGAGTGAAAAATTTAAGGGGGTATGAATACTTTCCGTACCCACTGTATATATATATATATATATATAATCTAAAGAATAATGTAATGTGTAGTATTTAAAAGTATAATATATGACATATTTATAGTATTTTTATATATAAAATGTATAAAATATATACTGTAGTATAATATGTATTATTTAAAATAATAAAATGTTATATACTGAAAAATAAATAAGCAGATTTTTTATAATTATTTATATATATATATATATATATATACTGTAGTATAATATGTATTTTAAAAATAATATAATGTCATATTTATTGAAAAAATAAATAAGCTGAGTTTTTATATATATATATATATATATGTGTGTGTGTGTGTGTGTGTGTATATACTTACATACGGTATATCGTATTTTTATATATAAAAATATATACTCTAGTATAATATGTATTATTTTAAAACAATAAAATGTATATTGAAAAATAAATAAGCTGAGCTGAGATTTTATATTTATTATTTTTATATTTTTATATTATTTTATATTTATATTTTTAAATAAAATATAATTTATTGTATAGTTCATATATTGAAACAGTATAATATAGTATAGTATAATAATATTGTTTGTATAATATATATTGTATATTTAATTTATTTACAAATAATATATTATATTAATATAAAATATTGATATTATATTACATAAATATAATAGTATAAAATTTTAAACATAAATTTATATTAGCATTGAGCAGAGTTGAACTTTATGCAAAAATGTCATTGAAGTTAACTTCTGATATGATTTGATCACTGCGAGTGTGAACGGCCCTTCAGTGTTCACTGACTACAGCACTGTTTGTTTGTTAGCACAGTCTGATGGGTTCGCGTGCGTCTCGTTCAGTCCAGGTTGGCAGTGGTTTGATTGGGTCAGTTGGCGCGTGTCGCAGGCCTGCAGTGGTCCACTGACTCTTTGAAGATAAGAGCCACAGACAGACTGTCCGGTGTGTACAGCAGCCAGCTGTTTATCTGCACTGCCACACACACACTTACACATTCAACACACTCTACTGGCACAGTGAACACCTCAAAGTGTGTGTGTGTGTGTGTGTACAGATACAAACACACATTCTCTAAATATGTAGTCTCATGTTGCAGTACACATCAGAAGGTCAAGCGATGACGGACAACACCAGCTCTATTCTGATTGGCTTTCAGTGTGCACAGGTTTTAACACAGTCTTGTTTATGGTGGATGATGCTGTAGAGGAGGAACTAATCATTGGATTTGACTGGTTTGAGAGATCTACATAAAACCTTCTGGTACCTTATAAACTCAACTTTGTCTCATATGTGAGAGTCAGTGTGTGGCGGCCGTCCTCTAATGTGATGTGATTTTATGTATTATTAGTAAAATGGAATATTCATTTGGAAAGAGTGTAGGACGGAACTGTTCATGACCTTGCTTTACTTTTCTCTCTCTCTATATATGTATTCAATATTTACATTTTATTCACCTGTTTTAGTTTCCAGTGTCTTGTTTTCACTCTTTAATGTTCCTATACGGTGGTCTGGACTCTGAATCGAGTGTTTGGATCAAAGACTCTCTTGAGTAGGTGTTAAAGTGGCTTGTTTCATCCTTCTCCCGCAACTGGAGTTGATTTGTGTCAGGGACTGTGAAAATGGGCCGACCTCAGTGTGGTGGAAACACTTTGGTAACAGAGCAGCCATTAAGGGAAAAACATGAATGATTTATCATGAGAAGCTCCTTCTCAACTGGTTTTGGAAATGTATATTCCTGTTTTAATGCTACACACACTGATGCACACACACTGCGACCCAACATGCCATCAAAATTGAATAATAATGGAATTTCTTTTTCTGTTTACAATGTAGGACTGAGTGTTCAAATTGAATATTTACATGTATTAATTACATGAATATAAATATGCAGGTTAGTGTTGTCGAAAGTACCGACCGCGATACCAAGTCGGTACTGAAATTTTAAAAATGTGATGCTTTGAGCGCTGTTGAGCGGATTCTTAAACACCTCTGATTGGCCATTGTGTTCACGCGCTCATCAGATATGTCTGTGATTGGCTACAATGATCGCATTTTAAAATTTCAGTACTGACTTGGTATCGCAGCCGGTAATTTTGACAACACTAAAGCAGATTATTTTAATGTGCTTTTTATTCATGACAAAAGAATAGCTTAATTATGATTAGGGTTAGGTTTTTTTGCATAATAAATATAATAAATAAATACTAAAGAAATTAACATTTATCAAATATTAAATATATAATAAAATAAATGTATACACTTTATTTAATTAAATAATATATTAACTAAAATATATAAGGTAGGTAAATTAATATATGTCTATATACACTGAACTGAAGACTGGAGTAATGGCTGCTGAAAATTCAACTTTGACATCACAGCAATAAATAACATTTTAAAATTATATTACAATTGAAAATATGTATTATATATTATTACAATAAAAAAATGTGTGTGTGTATGTATGTATGTATATATATATATATAAATTTAAAATGTAATAATAATTAAAAAAATAAGAATTATTTAATATTTTATTTAATGTATTATATTTTATTTTATATACCCTAACCCTAACCCTTAAATTTCAAAATATTCTATATATGTTTTGTAGCTATATTACACAGCCCTAGTCTGTATCATTCAGCACCAGCGTTTTTCTCTCTCTCTGTCCATATGCTGCTCCATCCTGCAGCTGATGAGCGTCTCTCTGTGTCTCGCTGCGGTTTTCTCCAGTGATTGTGAAGCGTGTGATTGTCAGTTGAGGGGATTCGATCTGATGAGCCGTTCTCAGTTTCTGAGGGTCAGAAGACCAGTTAGCTTGAGCCAGTGGAGGAAATGAAAAAAATCAGAAGAGGAAGAAAAGCAGGAAACTCTGTGTGTGTGTGTGTGTGTGTGTGTGTGTGTGTGTGTGTGTGTGTGTGTGTGTGTGTGTGTGTGTGTATGGAGGGTGTTTCCCTGCAAGCAGGTGTTTCCCTCTGAGACAAGTACTAGTAGAGTATACACACACACACACACACAGTGAAAGAGCAGAGGAGGTGCGCTGCTTGATTTCATGTGTAATTTGTTTGTCACTAGAGGGACTAATGACATGCGTGGAGGAGGGACAGAGGTCGAGCTCTGAATCACTCATTAGCATAAGCTCCTTTCACTCATCAGCCTCCAGTGTGAATATTTTTCACTCTGTTTCTCACCCTCCGCTCAGCGTCTTTCCTCTCATCTCAGTCATCATCGTCTGAAAACCCTGATTTACTGCAGGTTTGTGTGCAGAAGAACAGCTTGGTAGCATGAGACAAAAATGCCTGAGCTGATCCATCATCTAATGTTGTCTTTCAGATGCACAAAAATAGCGTGAAAATGGTAACATCAACTGAAATAAAATAATAATAATAATAATAATAAAAAAACCTTACAATTATTTTTTTTCTGCTAGATGCCAAAGCAACGTTTCTCATTTGGTTTCGTTTTTTTGAAGTGTTGTGCTGGGTAGCCCTGCCCACAGTGACTTCTCATTGGTCGGAATCTAGCTCCACATCATTCCATTCTAAACATCGTATATATTCTGATTAGCTGTGGTTGTGTCACTGTGACACAGCGTTACGGGTGCACAAGTTTTATTGGTCTGGAAGGAAACAAATTCAAGTGTACAAGATATCAGGATGCTAGATTGAGAACTTTGACGAGCAGGTTAGCTAAAGTTAACGGTCAACATGTTTACCAGGCTTGTGCAACATTGAGAATTAAATTGAGAATGGCTTTTAAATTCTAATGCAATTCCTGATTTTGAGTTGAGATAGCAGACAGGATGCAAAATTGCAAATTGGGATGTAAGGAAGTAGAATTAACATGATTTGGAATTCAAAGAAATTCGTATAACTTTTAACTAGAAAAGCAAAATATATTAAAAACTTATTGTTTGATAGTTTTTAAAAAAGTTTAAAAATCCTTGAAGTTTGAAGGTTGACAGGCCTTACTGATGCATGCCCAGGCACAGGCAGATGGCAAAATCTGAGCTGCAACCAAACTGGAGCAACTTTAAAAAGAGTTATTATTCCCTCGTTTTATTTATGCAACTGCAAACGAGCATCCCAAAAAAATCACACTCCTCTGGATGGATGGAGTTTCACTTCTCTAATTACAGCTCTGAATTGGTGTATGTAAAGTCTGCAGGGAAAAAAATGTTGCAAATGTTTCGATCAGGCGCTAAATGTCACCACATCTTGGCGGCCGCATCTCAATTATAATGCATCACGTTTACAGATTAAAGTGTTTGCTGCCGCTGTGGTACATGAAGTGGCAGGCGACTACGGCGGCGTGCAACATGAAAACGAAGGCCCACACGCTCACGCTCTCTCTCTCTCCGACATATGGGCTTCTCTAATGAGCTTCTAGAAGACGCTGCGCTCCTCCAAGTAGGGCTGCACGTCTTCTGTGAAGAGCGCCAGCCGCCCGGTCAGGCTCCTGCTCGCCTCACGCGCACCTTGCTGGGCCTCTCCAAGCTCCAGCTGGAGTTTGGTCATTAAAAAGTTTGAGTATGTGTACCATAGAAAGAAGAAGGTCTGTTGACACTCTTTTCAGATCTTAACAAGTTGATGATCTAGAAAAGTTTTTGTCTAGTGATTCATTTCTTATATTGAGGTGAAGATGCGTAAACTTTTCTGTAAACTTCTGAAATAGGGTAGTTGAGACAAATGCTGTAGATGGATATATAGACAGACAGACAGACAGACAGAGAGAGAGAGAGAGATGGAGAGAAAGATAGATAGATGATAGACAGATAGATAGACAGACAGACAGATAGATAGACAGACAGACAGACAGGTAGGTAGATAGATAGATAGGTAGACAGACAGATATGTAGGTAGGTAGGTAGCCAGACATGTTGGTAGATAGACAGATAAATACATAGACAGACTGACAGACAGGTTGGTAGATAGACAGATAGGTAGTCAGACAGATAAATACACAGACAGACAGACAGACAGGTATGTAGGTAGGTAGAAAGACAGACAGGTTGGTAGATAGACGTATAGGTAGGTAGATAGGTAGACAGACAGACAGGTAGTCAGACCGACTGATAGGTAGGTAGTGAGCGTGTGTTGTCAGATGTGATCAGTGTGACATGTTTCAGGTCGTACCGTTACCGCAGTGTGTTTGTCAGACAGTCAGGTGGAGAGAGAGACAGGCGGAGGGTAATTATCCAGGCTTACAGACAGTGCGCTCAGATCGTCGTGTCAAACCGCCGCGCTGCAGCTTCACTCACCTTCCTCTCTACAAACTTTCCCAAACCCAAACAAAACAACCACATACTGTAGAAGTTTGATGATGTTGTGCTGGTTTTATCCGTGTCTACACAACAACACGTCTGCGTTACTCACCGCATCTTTATTTTAAAAGTGGCGCTCCAGGACGATAACATCACGACATCCAGAGAATGACAGATAATAGGTGATTATCTGCATAAATATTGTCTGCTGATGGAAACATAGACATGTCTGCGTGTGTGTGTGTGTGTGTGTGTGTGTTTGTATACACCTACTTAACCATACTTTGGGGACAAATTTGCACCCAGAAGTAAGCTAACCTGACAAAAACTCCCAAAAACCTCCATTTTGTGGCCGTCCTCATTTATAAAACAGTATTAAAATAAAATAAAGTTTTGTTTTTTTAAATGCAGAAAGTTTTCTATCTCTGTCAGTCAGTCTGTATGTGTATGTCTGTCAGCGATTGAACCGCTGGGACTGTGTGTTCTGTGTGTTTCATATGAATGCCATATTGTATTAAGCATGTCGTTCTTTCTCTGCAGCACGGTGGGTTTTTAGTGGCATGGTGGGATTGGCTTCACTCACGCTGAGGGAGTTTCTTTATCAGGATCACGCAGGACAGGAAGGTAAAGCAGAATGAGAAAATGCTTTCTGACAGTGAGACTCTCAGCCCTTCCAAACAGTCTGGCCCACTTACACACACACGGCTTGAGTGAGTGTGTGAATGCACACTGTGTAGTAAAAGCACGTTAGTGTCTCTTCATGAGGCTCAATGGGTCGGGCGAATCCATTAGACTGAATCCAGCTCACCTCAGTTGTGGAGTATAGGGATTATTATTTACCTCCAGCATCTAAAAATACACCAGGATGAATTCTGCTGGGATTTTCTTGCTGAAGCGACCAGTGTTGCTCTGTTGTGTTGTGTGCCTCATGTGAAGGGGTTCAAGAAATTAATCATGCTGCTTCCAAAGACATGAAATTCTAAGGTAGCATCATTCGTAGATAATGCAATTAGAAAGATAATGTAATAATCTCAGATATAAAAATAAAGCAAGGCAAATTTATTTATAAAACTCATTTCATACACATACAGTGTTTTACAGAAAAAAAATATTTTAAAACAAATAGTAATCATGAAAAGGTTCATAAGAAATAAATAAAATACAAGTAAAAAGTAAAAATTGAAGAAAATAATTTAGTTCAAATGGATTAAAATAAATCCAAGATGGGAGATAAAATTTGAGAAATGTGAAAATATTTTAATATAATTAAAAACTGTGTTTCACATATGCTGTGTATATTAATGAATATTGTCATTTCCCAGACATTTTGGGAGAGTGGGTCGTTTTTTTTTTTTTTTAAGAAATTAAATAATTAGTTAAGAAAATGAATACAAATAAAAAATAGAATTTATTTTAATCAATTTCAACTATTAGCAATTTTTTGTCCTAAAATAAGCACACATTCACTCTTAACTGAATGTCTGATATGTTAAAAATGGCTTTGTTAATGTTTATTGTCTCAAAACATTCAATTATGAATTGCATAAATCACCTAAAGCCTTCATTTTAAATTCAAAACGGCGAATTTACTGTCAGTCGTTTAACATTTATATTGAAGTTGTTTAAGTTGTTAAAGCCCCTGTAGTCAATAATTTTATCCCTTAAAACTCATCTTTAATTACCAAAATGACATATTTAAATGTTTTTTTCCTCCTTCATGTCTTAAAATAGCTTGAATGTAACTCTACACCCTTGCCTCATTTAGTATACGCAGTTCTATGAATATGCAAATTAGCCCCGCCTCCACTCACTCACACCAGTTCAGAGATCCACTCATTGATGATCACATGTTGATGTGATTGGTTACAAGGTAGTTTGTTATGCGTTTTTTAGACTGTTCACTGCCGTTTTAAGGATAAAATATTCAGCAATGCTGTTAACTTATGAAGTTGCACATGATTTGTCTTAAAGCACATTAAAAACACCACATAGACATATAAACAACATTAAAAACTTGATTTTCACCACAGGGGGTCTTTAAATATTAAATGTTTTGCTACTTGCTCCTTTAAAAAGGATAGTCCACCAAAAAATAAAAATTCTGTCATCATTTACTCACCTTCATGAAAAATTTTGGTAAACAGTTTCAGATCCCACTGACTAATGTTATATTTGTCCTCAAAATATTATGAAACTTATGTCACAGTACAGAAATAAGGCTGCATTTTCTTTAGTCTTGTTTATTTCTGTTGATTTGATGGTGAAATGTGGCTGTCTATCCTGAATTGTTTAGTCTCCGATCATTCATTAAGTTCTCTAGCAGGGAGTCGGACTCCCACGGACTCTGTTCGGTCTCCACTTTGTCTCATTTATTGTTGGTAATGGTGCACCAGCAGTGCAGCACAAACGCTGCTCAGTGATTGTGTTTTAATCGACGGCTTTGCTCCCTGCATGTATAGACAGCGATAAAAGCATTGACGCGTTTGTTTTGTCACAGACAGCAGATATCAGTTCTTCTGGGTTTTATCTCTCCTGATGAACGCCGGGAATATTTGAGCGTGAGATTCTGAAGGAATTAATGCATTATTCATGCTGCTGGATAAGCTTTAATTAAAAGTGCTGTTTGGCATTGTGACGGGAATGAATGTGTGTTTTTCCTCGCCTGTCACCGCCTCATTTACTCGCAGCACCCTCGACTTATCAAAGGCCCGGTGGCCCCGCCCACCTGCACAGCGTTTGCATAATTCGAGCACCGGAGGGACATAATTACTCGCCGTACCGAAACGCAGGGATCTCCCCACTTACAAACGGAATATTTGCACTTTCTGGGATTCCCGACGGCACATTGACGGTGTTACAGTCTTCTGACACGTGTAAACGGTCTTCTCTCTTGCTGACCTCCGCTCGATTTGTTTCGGCATATGATGTGAATAATTGATCAGGTGCTTAGAGATTCTGATGTAGAGAGTGTGTGTGTGTGTGTGTGTGTGCGTATATATACAGGGCACAGCATAAATGAGCACACCCCCTCTGAACAAATACAAAAGATGTATTTTCTTTATGATCACTAATACAATTCATGGAAAGATGGCAAAACTAAAATGTATTAAACACATACATAATAAAAACTGAGAAATATATGTCCTTAATAGCCATAAAAAAAGTAAATTAGCCAATTTTGGTTAAATTAAGGATTGCAGAAATGAGTACACCCTAGATTTAATTCAACAAATGTATAATATTCTAGTACTTAGTATGCCCTCCATAATTTTGAATATACTGCTCTGACCCTTCTCGGCACGGACTGTACAAGTTCATGACACATTGTCACATCTGTCCTGTTTAACTCCTGGATGATGAGCTCCTTAAATGCCCTGATCTTTAATGGGGAGATTCTCTACAGAATCCCCCACAGGCACTCAAGAGTGTTAAGATTGAGTGCAATACATGTCCGCAGAAGCTTTTTCACCTTGGGAGAATGCATATCCTCATTGTCATGTTGAAAAAATGCCCAACAGTGCAGGGGAATGAGGAAAGGGTAACATCTTCTGTTTCAAGTTTGTGTATTAAGTTACACAGTGGTGTGGGAATTTGTGACAGCATTGATAAAGCACAACTCCCTCACACCTTCAGCACTCATACATCCCTATATAAGAGCTTTACTACCACTGAACTTTACAGTGGGAACCAGGCACTTCTCACTGTACTCCTCCTCTAGCAACACCAGAACATTTTGGATGCTATTAGATCCAAAATGATTGATTTGGTCTCATGAGACCAGAGTATTGATTCCCATTATCTATATTTTGTAAATATGGGCTTTGGAAATGGCTAACTGACTTTATTGTGCTTTGGCTACAGTAGGTCGTTCCAGTGAGAACAACAACCATGCATGTCATTTCTGCAGGCTGCATCTTACTCTGTGAGATAAACAGTCACTCTTTTCATAGCTTTTGCTGGCTCTGAGACACTCGCTTGGTATTTCTCCTGCTCTTTTTCTAGCAAAAAAATCCCTCATCACTAAATGAAAGCTTAAAATGAAGGCCTGATTATTTCACAAGTCCATTTTTGAATTTCTGTGTTACTTTTGCTATATTTTCACACTTAAAACAATGATTTGGTAATCCTCTTGTACCACTGTCCTCTTTTGTGCTAAGAAATAATTCTCCTGACAGTTCTCTCCCAAGTGGTTTCATTGTTGTCAGCATTAAGTCTGAGAATGATTCAGTGGGCTATATAACACATTTAATTGTCAAGAAATTACATCTCTTTAAATGTTTTGGTTCAACATACTTACCTGTTGATTAAACATTGCCTTAAACTTACACCAAAAAAAATTTATTTCGTTTTATTTAGTAACTTTTAGGAGGGTGTACTCATTTTTGCTACACAACATTTTATCACCTTGATAAGAAAATCTTATTTTCCTGAATAATTTTGACATGCTTCTTTGGTAATTAATTAAGCAGAGTTGCTGGAACATTATATCTCTAAAGAACCCTAACATTTCTTCTAAGTAACTGAGTAATTGCTGACTTTCAGAAGTTTCAGTGGGGGTGTACTCATTTATGCTGTGTACTGTATGTATCTACAGTTATATGAATTTCTTTAACTTCTTTAACTTCTTTTTACTCTTACATTTTTTTCCCCCAACAATTTTTTCTCCAATTTGAAAATTTAAATGTGCAAAAATCTTTAAAATAAATCCTACATGCTTTCATAATTTGCATGTAATTACAATGAAAATAATTTTTTTAGAAATCATTCTAATATGCTGATTTGATACTCAGATATTATCGATGTTTGAAACAGTTGTGCTTAATATTTTTTTGGAAAGTGTGATACTTTTTCAGAATTCATTGATGAATAAAAAGTTAAAAAGAACAGCATTTATTCAAAATAGAAATCTTTTCTAACAATACAAGTCTTTACTGTCACTTTTTATCAATTTAACACATCCTTGCTGAATAAAAGTATTAATTTCTTTTAAAAAAAGAAAGAAAAAAATATTACTGACCCCAAACATTTGAATGGTAGTGTATATTGTTAAAAAAGATTTATATTTTAAATAAATGCTGTAATTTTTATGAACTTTTTATTCATCAAAGAATCCTGAAAAAAATCAAAGGTTATAAAAAAAATATTAAGCAGCACAACTGTTTCCAACATTGATAATAAATCAGCATATTACAATGATTTCTAAAGGATCATGTGACAATGAAGACTGGAGTAATGATGCTGAAAATTCAGCTTTGATCACAGGAATAAATGATATTTTAAAATATATTAAAATAAAAACAACAGTATTTTAAATTGTAATAATATTTCACAATATTACTGGGTTTTTTTCTGTATTTTTGATCAAATAAATGCAGGTTTGATGAGACTTCTTTCAAAAACATAAAAAATAGTAACTTTTGACCTGTACTGTATAAAAATTGTATGTATATCAAATGTATATAAACTGAAAATATATAGAGCTAATGAAATAACTAATGAAATGAAACTAAACGCAAGGTGATATAGGAGGCTTTTAGGACTATAATCAATCCAATTTCAAGGCTTTTTAAACTCTCAGTTTCCTCCATAATAAGAGTGTCTTTTATAAATAGTGTTTGTTTGTGTAGATGATCTGACTGAGAAATGAAACATACTGCATTGGTCAAGTCTTCACGTGTGTGTTCGTGTCCTTAAACTCTTTCTCTTCCTGATGCGTCTGTCTAATGAGGAACATCAGGCCGAGCTTCACTTATTCCTCCTGAGATTTTACTCTGTAAACCCCTAGAGCTCCTGCACAAACACACACGTGCTGCGTCGTTCTCATGGCCTGATTCTCTCCTCCGGTCTCAGGTTCTTCTCCTCACAAGCATTTTGAGCCGCCCAGCCTCCTGATGTTATCCACTGCTGCTTTTAGCTGTTTTATATTTGATATTCATGGCCCACTTTACCGCGCCGGCTCATAATTAGCTCTTTTTATGTCGAATCGGAGGCCCTGGCATGGCGTCACGGGCTGCGGGGGGTCTTACAGATTTACCCTCTTTGCTTGAGGGAGCCGACACAGGCGACGCACTTCTGCCTCAGAGGGATGTGTGTGTGACGCTCCATTCTTCACTGTAGGCATTTATCATTCTAACTATCTCTGTCTGTCTATCTATCTGTCTATCTGTCTATCTATCTATCTATTTATCTATCTATCTATCTATCTATCTATCTGTCTGTCTGTCTGTCTGTCTGTCTGTCTGTCTGTCTGTCTGTCGTTCTATCGTTCCTTCTGTCTGTCTGTCTGTCTGTCTGTCTGTCTGTCTGTCTATCGATCGTTCTATCTATTGTTTGTTCTATCATTTTATCTATCGTTCTATCTATCGCTCTAACGTTCTATCTATCTATCATTCTATCGTTCCATCTGTCATTCATTCTATCTATCTATCTATCCATCGTTCCATCTGTCGTTCTATCTATCTATCCATCGTTCCATCTGTCGTTCTATCTATCTAGAACGACAGATAGATCTATTGTTCTATCGTTCTATCTATCATTCTATTGTTCCATCTATCGTTCTATCATTCTATTCTGTCTGTCTGTCTGTCTGTCTGTCTATCGATCGTTCTATCTATTGTTTGTTCTATCATTTTATCTATCGTTCTATCTATCGCTCTAACGTTCTATCTATCTATCATTCTATCGTTCCATCTGTCATTCATTCTATCTATCTATCTATCTATCTATCTATCTATCTATCTATCCATCGTTCCATCTGTCATTCTATCTATCTATCTATTGTTCTATCGTTCTATCTATCATTCTATTGTTCCATCTATCGTTCTATCATTCTATTCTGTCTGTCTGTCTGTTTGTCTGTCTGTCGTTCTATCGTTCCATCTGTCATTCTATCTCTGTCTGTTTGTCTGTCTGTCTGTCTGTCTGTCTGTCTGTCTATCGATCGTTCTATCTATTGTTTGTTCTATCATTTTATCTATCTATCATTCTGTCTATCGTTCTAACGTTCTTTCTTTCTTTCTTTCTTTCGTTCCATCTATCATTCTATTGTTCCATCTATCTATCTATCTATCTATCTATCTATCTATCTATCTATCTATCTATCTATCTATCTATCGTTCCATCTATCTATTGTTCCATATATCGTTCCATCTATCATTCTATCATTATATCTATCATTCTGTCGATTCTATCTATTGTTCATTCTATCGTTCTATCTATCGTTCTATCTATCTATCTATTGTTGGTTCTATCATTCTGTCTATCTTTCTGTCTATCTATCGTCTATCGTTCTATATATCTATCTATCTAGTGGCAACCCAACATTATTCATCATACAAAATTATATTTTGAGTGGCCCAAACATTTTCAAAACAAGAGATGCCAAGTTCAAGTCCTTATTTTGGCTTAATAAGACACCAGCGTCCGTTAGAGAGGCAACACCCTTCCAGAAATATCCTGAATATGCATCTCACAGAAAATTGACTACAGATACAGAGAACGTGTCTGAAATATGAATATTATTTGCAGGACTCAAACTTCTCTCAGCTCCCTAACTGCTGAAGCCAGATCGCTGCTGAATTAATTAAAAGCTGAAGGTTTATTCGGGCCACGTTACAGTGTATGAGATTGTAAATATATGCAAATATGCAACAAATTTCCCAAGCAGATTTCCTCCTTTCCGACTCCTCCCTCATTTTTATTCATGACCTGTAATTCATTAAACTGTGTGCATCGTTAAGCATACACAAAATAGGCTAATTAATACACTTGACGATAAGCTGGTGCAGCATGGGGTCGGAGCTGAACTACATTTTCATCACTACAGCTGTAAGAGACGCTGACACACAAAACAACAGCAAGTTTTTTTAATTTACACTTTTTACTTATATTTGAAACACTTTTAAAAGAGATTTTTATGGAAGCTTGTTTGCACCATGGAATAAAGAAATGAAAAAAAGGTAATTGTGACTTTTTATCTCTCAAGTCTGACTTTCTCACAATTGCAAGTTTATATCACACAATTCTGACTTTTTTTCTTAGAATTGAAAGAAAAAATTGTGAGACGTAAACTTAGAATTGCAAGAAAAAAGTCAGAATTGTGAAAAAGTTGCAGTTACCTTTGTGTGTGTGTGGCGGAAACAAGATCCATAGATTTTGGCCATTAGGCACTGTTGAAAAATTCACATATTAATTCACTCAATTCAGTACAAATGTTGGTTTGAAGCAATTAAAAAAGGTTCTAGGCTGTGTACCTTAGATATTCTTATGAACTACTCATCCCATGATGCATTGTGTCTCTGTCTGATATATCTTTGCATCACTGATGACATTTCTAGACATCACATGCAGCCGTCTGAGAGCCGATCCTCACAGATTCACATCCATCGGGCTGCTGCGCGGCCATCTGGGGTGTGTGTATGTGCATACTGAGTGTGCTCAGCAGTCGCACTGTCTGTGTGTGTGTGTGTGTGTGTGTGTGTCCATATCAGGTCTGGATTACTCTCTTCTGCCACGCTTCATTTAACCAGCTCATGCCCCATTAGTCAGAGCCCAGAATGCTCAGCACACACATATGGCTCTGGGCTCAATTAAAGGCTGATTATGCAAAGGAGTGCTGCAGTTTCTCCTTATAATTTCCATGTATTAATTCACCCTTCGGTTGAAATGTGCTGTGCTGTGATCTGTCTGTCACACATACAGTACAGTACTAGCCCAGCCTTAGCATAGCCTCAGTTTAAAAACAAGAAATTAGTACTGCTGGTGCTCTTCGGTTTTGACCGAAAATTTTTACTTTAAAAAAAAAAAATATATATATATATATATATATAACTTTATCAGAAATGTACGAAACTTGGTAAAGGTTTTTGGCACTTGCTGTGTGAACACACATACCCACACAAATAAATCATGGACATGATTCAAAAAGGTTAAATGGTCCGGCAAAAAAGTCACTCTTGTGCTCCTCGTGGTCAAAAATGGCCGCATTGGAAATTAAACAAATTTCATCTAGTGGAAACATTTGGTACTGCGCCCAAACAAAATCTTACTGAAAGCTCATTTTTGAGATGTCAAACTCAAATTTAGAACATAACTTGTTTAAATTTATGGCTTTGATTTTCTCACAGTTTTAGAGTAAAACATGTTTTGGAAAATATATATTTCATATAAAAATTTAAAATAGTATTTTTGTGCATTTGCATAACAATAAACTTAAACGTCCATAACTTTTTAAAGTTACATTTTTTTCCTTTTTTTTTTTTTTTTTTCACATTTCAGCAATAATCTGCCAAGTTACCAAACATTCAAGCATTCAAGATTTATGACAGTTGGAAATTTCATCTTCAGGTCTATGCTCAAAAAGTGAATAAATGGATTATAACTACTGCATAAATATAATTGAGTACTATAAAATGCCCTAAAAACACAGAATATTAAATAAAAAAAAAAAACATTATCGCACTAAAATATAGTACATTCAATTCATTGTAAAATCAAATAAATCAAGCACAATAGTAGCTGACTAGGCATTTTCTGGCCCCATGTTTTATTTTTGTCACTATTTTTGCTCTAAACCCTGGTTCATTTCTGACCCGAGATAGATTGCTTGTAGCATCACGTCTAGTTTTATCTGGCGATGTCTGTTTAGTTCAGTTGTGTCGTTTGAGTTTCTGTCTGATGTCTTTACCGGAGCAATCAGAGAGCGACAGCGTTTCTGAAATAGAACGGTATGCTCTGCTTCATTTCCTAACTAAATTCAGCCATTTAGGAGACAATAAGGGCTCTTCAGTTGACGTACATGCAGCAGATCCTGCATTCCTACTTTGGTTTGTTGTTCTAATTGTGTCTTTTTCAGGCATTCTTTCCATTCTGTTTGGTTAAGTTGTATCAAATGGTGAAACGATACTCAACAGCCATGTACCAGCTCTCTTTCTGGCTTTGACTTTTTGTGTTTTGTGGTCATTCGTCCCTGTTTCCCTCCCTCACGAGGCCCAGCAGACGGCCTGTCGTTTCCACTAATGAAGTGATACCGCAATGCCCAGTCGCCCACCACAAACATGCAGTCGAGTTATAATCCAAGCCGTAATCATATGCTTGAGAGAAAGAATCCAGAGGCTGGAGAACAAGCATGCATTGCAGGAAACCCAGAGGAAGTCGTTGGTTGCGACTCACACCGCCACACTGTGACTCAGACTGAAATAAGTCAGTGATAATAACATCCAGGTTGGGTAGACGAGAGTTTGACCGCTCTGTTTGTAGTTTTTCCAAGAAGTAAGAAGGAACTCATGCTTTTACACGTGTGCATTTCTGTTACAGTTTTAACCCTGCAAAATGTGACATATGAAATAATAGTCTATGGAAATGGAACAGTTTATTGAAACTTTAGACAAGATATAAAAAAGTCTAAAAACATGTTTTGTATCATTTTTTTGATACATCAGGCTTTTATGGCTCATATAGTATGATATAGAGAGAATATGGAAGCAATAACACCTCAATTTTATTCAGAGGCCCAAACTGAGCAAAAACATGCAGTTTGGTGCAGATGCTGATGCTGTAATGTGATCTCACGAGAATACGTGTGTATTTTTACGTAAAGTGTAGTTCTACCACATGTACATTTACTTACATTTTCATATACACTAAAAACATACCATACTGACATATTAACAGCACTACAACATAAAATATTTACATATGAACAACTTTACAGACGTGCAAATTTGTACATATTCCTATTTATGAATATTAAAATCGTTAATGCTTTGATTCTGTTGTATTTAATCGTCATATCAATGACATGTTTTCAGTCACATTTATTAAATGCAGTTTACTCATCTACTTAATATGAAATAATAACATTTCGCTCTGTTTGTGACTTCTGCTACAAACACGTTTTGGAGGATTACATAATGTTTAACAAGACTACACTTTAAAACTTTAAAATTAATAACATTTCTGTAATCGTTTAACCATTTTGTAATATTTAGTTTGTTTACCGTGAGACAGAAAAGGTGTTTTCTCCTATTAAGCGACTGACAATAGAACCATAAAATACACTAAAACACAACATAAATTCATAAAAGACATCAATTTTATTAGTTCGCTGTAATCCAGATCTTTAGAATCCATATGTTTGTGAGGAACAGATCTAAATTCAGCCCTTTATCCAGCGATCTTCATCTCCATTCTCAACAGCGACTGTAAATGTCAAATCCCACGCTCGATATGACGAATTCGAATTCAAAAATTAGGTTTAGAAAGTAGGGTTAAAGGCACAATATGTAACATTTTTGGATTAAAATATCCAAAAACCACTAGAACAATGTTATATATTTTGTTGACTTGTGTACTTACATTATATCAAATGCTTCCAAGAATGTTTAAATCCAGAGAAATAAGCAATTTTAACCAGGACACGAACCGTGTCCGTGCGTCGCCTATCAATGACATCATACCCGCGTTACACTTGATTTCTGGTTTTATTTTGTAGAAACATTGGAAACACCAAAGATGCTTTACTATATTATGTGTTTTATTAGACAGGTGAGCAACTGTTTGGACACATTCATCGACAGAAAACTAATCATGTTATATAGCTCAACACAGTAAGTCTTATTGTTTAAATCTCATTTTCTTGATTTACTGCGAGTACCATGTTGTACCATGTTTTACTATGACTAAAATACCATGACATGTCTCATAGCAGCCGCCGAGCGAATGCAGAGTACCACTATAACAACTTTCAACACACAAATGTATCTAATATGATAAACAGCGCTGCGTTACCCCACATACGCTTGACCGGAAGAAGCGGAAGTGGCGACTGCGGCATAATAAAAGCTCCACTGCTCTCGAGCCGTTTGTCGTGCTCGTCTCTCATTAGCAATCGCCCCAGCGGCCTCGTTTCTGCTCGAACAGCACTCAACCCTGCTCTTCTTCATACTACAGTAACGTTAATAATCTCATCTATGAACATGATTTCTGCCCGAGTCCCGTCAGATTCTTTTCCATTGGCTGTAGACGTGAAGACAACACCTCCCATGATTCCGTGAAATCAAGACATCATCAAGCTATGCCTTTGTTTTGAATGAGCGAAAAATGTACATATATTGTAGCTTTAAGAGATCTTATATTTATCTATAAAAAGGTAAATGGGAAATTATACAGATATCTTTATGATATGAAAGATTCGTAAATATTTAACGTTTCGTAGCTGTAAAAACGTAATAATGCTACATTTAAATGTTGCGAAAATGTCCATATTTTACATTTCAGCATCTATCCAAATGTACAAAATGTATGTTTTGTGTCTTTAAAAATTATGTAGTAATAGTCACGTATTAACAATTAGACCAGGCTGGATATTAATATGGCCAAAAAGTAAGATAAAATTCTGATAGCTTGTAATTGAAATCAATGGGATATTCAGGTAAAGTTCAGTGTTCATCTTGAAATATTACTAACAATATCAAAGTTATTCTTATGTTTAAGATTTCACAGAAAAAAAATATATGTGAACCATGACCTGAAGGGTGATGTTTTCACAATTTTACTAAAAGGCCTTTTACTTGCTAAAAAAAATAAATAAAAAAATGTATAAACAATCAGACTACAGAATAGTGTTGTTACGGTACCAAAATCCCAGTAGTCGGTACCAATACCAGTAAAAATTTACGGTTCTCGGTACCAATTTCGGTACCACAGGAAAATCTGTTAGAACTATTTAACTATTTTATTTAACTAGCCTATTTTAAAAACATATTAAATATGATGGTTATCATACATATAAATATTTGGATCGTGTGTGTGTATGTTTGTGTGTGTATATATACCTCAATGAAATAAATTTGAAATAAAAATAAATAGGCCTAAACAAATGCTCAAACATCCATTTTGTAACAGACGTGTGTGTTTATTTTAGCTATTCCTTCAGTGAAACGACACACTACAGCCTGTAAAACTACAAAATAAATATCAGTAAATAATGGTAACCTAAATAATAAGAAAGTGAAGTATTATTCTAAAAAACATTTGTTTTTTATTTCCACACAAAGATGCGTCATGTAGCCTGCCGCTTTGAGAGGGATGAGGGACACGAGCAGGAAATAGACCATTTCTCTTTAATAATATCTTCATGTTATCTGATGTTACAAGCAACTGACACTTGTTGTAAAAGGTCTGAAGAGCGAGTTTTATCTTCAGACATTCAGGCTGTGTTTGATTTTGCGCTGCCAGAGAAAACGAAACTAAAAATCACTGGTGTGTGAAACGTGCTATACAAATAAACTTGACGCGCCTTATCAACTGTAATAACAAGCACAAACTGTGTTAAATAGAAACTTACGTGCAAGCAAAAAGGTTTCTGTCCTACGGTGTTTTTTCTACTTTACCACAGTAAAGAATGCGAATAGCCTATAATAGGCCTAAAAGCGAACGAAAGGAAGAAACATTTATAATCCCCTGCGTGAGTGAAGATTTGGGAAAAGAAACTGAGATTTCATGTTCAGTGGAATAACTCATGGAATATTGTTAAATTCTCTGCTAATCGGGTGACCAGATCGTGATTCGCAAAACAGAATACAAAGCCGACAAAGCTTAAATGTATGACTTACATCTCTCATTCGGCATGAACCAAAACGTTTCCATGGCTGCAATGTCACATTTAATTGTATTAGCCTATTTCTTCTGTAAACAAAGCTTTGTGCTTCACTCGTGTCATATTCATGTAAAATACTGCCACAGGCCTCTCAGTAGGTACCGAATATACCCGGATACTCAGTACTCCCGGTACTACAGAAATGCTGGTATCGTCACATTTTCAAAATTTCAGTACCGACTTGGTACCGAAGTACCGGTACTTTTGACAACACTACTACAGAAGGCATGTAGTAGATTGTGTGCAACAGGTTTTTGATCATGTTGATCATTTAGAGACCTTAGAAATTCGCATATCAAATATATGCATAACAATTATATTCAATAATACATGGAAGTCATTTTAATGCATTTACACCAAAAAATTATGCCGATTTTGTCCTAAACTCTACTTTGAAACCTGCGCTTACAAACGTTTGTATAGATTATGAAAGATTATGCAGACAAACATTTTTCTTTAGAATAATGGTTTAGAATAACGTTTATTTGTTCATCTCTTAATCATCATTATATTGCACTGCATTATATTTGCAGAGATTTGATCATAAACTAAGGATTTAAATATCATCTTAAGACATTATTGGCAGATATACAGTGACAACTGATATTTATATGCATTTTATGTAAGTAGCTATACTGTTCAGATCTCACTGATTTACATTACAAGCTATCAGCAACTGCAGCAGTTTTTGTCTCAGTGTTAAAGCAGTCAATGTGGATCTCATGACTGCAGGTTAAAACAGCAGCTGTGTTCATGCAGCAGGTCGTTCTGTGTTACAGCGCACAGGAAGGATTATTGTGTTAGATGGAGCCTGTCTTTGTGTTTGAGTGACAGGCAGCTGTTTGAAGTGATATCCAGGTGAGATGGCCCGAGGCTGGGCACGTTACGCTGGAGCTCCAGAGTCCTGAAACCGTCATTGATCTGCTTCATCTGGGCCTTTTCTGACAGGAGCTGGAAGGGCGTCTCTCCGCCGGCCGGCCAGAACGGCTGCGTGTTTGTTTGCCGTGCGGTGGAGGGGCGTTTCTGACAGAGAAACCCAGACTTGAGGGAATGTAGCGAACTCGTCTACAGGCTGTGCGATTGATCAAATTGTCCCAAATCAACAGAGCAAACAGATCACATATACGCAAGAGCTTTCAACTAGAGAGACAGTTATTTCTCCGAACATATTACCTATATTTCAAATGTTATTATCTAAATATGAAGGGTTCAGGTGCAAAAACCTCTAAGTCCATCTGACATGTTTTCTTTTAAATGAGCATTTTTTTATCTGGCTCCTATGTTTAGGTTGAGTAATTTCACTTTAACGCAATGAAAAGTTTATTAATCAGTTATTGAAATACCTTATTTTAAAAAATGTCACTTTTGTCAATTCATTGTTATTTAAGAAATTTGAATGTCAAAACGTGTCCTTTTTTTGCAAAAAGTCCACCTCTTTGGACCACAAAACATAATAAAACATCTGTTTCTGTCAGTTTTACAGCAGCAAAAGACACACTGTTGTGTTTACTTGCTACTCGCGAAATCCTGTCATCGCCACTGAAACGATGGACAAAACATGATTAAAACTTGTAGCTCGGCAGTTGAAAGCGGCTCATACACACCTGTCATTCATCTTGAAAACATATGATTCAACTCGCGTCTCCCGATTGGTTCTTCTGTGGACTTAGAGGCTTTTGCTGACAAAGGGAAGTGGCGTTTAGCCGTTTCTGCCAACAAACCGGTATTTCTGAATGGGCTGATGCTAAAATTAAGCAACATCCTAAAAACACCCAAACACCCTATAAATTGCATAGCAACATCCTGGAAACCACCCAAAACACCCTAACAATCACATATCAACATCCAAGCAACCACATAGCAACATCCTGGAAACCACCCAAGCTCCCTAGCAACTGCATAGCAACATCCTGGAAACCTCCCAAACATCCTAGCAACTGCATAGCAACATCCTGGAAACCAACCAAAACACCCTAACAGTCACATATCAACACCCAAGTAACCACATAGCAACATCTTGGAAACCACCAAAGCTTCCTAGCAACTGCATAGTAACATCATGGAAACCTCTTAAACACCCTAGCAACTGCATAGTAACATCCTGGAAACCAACAAAAACACCCTAACAATCACATATCAGCACCCTAGCAGCCACATAGTAACATCCTAGAAACCTCCCAAACATCCTAACAAATGCATAGCAACATCTTGGAAACCACCCAAACATCTTAGCAACTACATAGCAACATCCTGGAAACCACCCAAACACCCTAGCAATCGCATAGCAACATCCTAAAAACCAGCCATATACCCTAGCAATCGCATAGCAACATCCTGGAAACCACCCAAGCTCCCTAGCAACTGCATAGTAACATCATTGAAACCTCTTAAACACCCTAGCAACTGCATAGTAACATCCTAGAAACCTCCCAAACATCCTAGCAACTGCATAGCAACATCCTGGAAACCAACCAAAACACCCTAACAATCACATATCAACACCCAAGTAACCACATAGCAACATCTTGGAAACCATCCAAGCTTCCTAGCAACTGCATAGTAACATCATGTAAACCTCCCAAACATCCTAGCAACTGCATAGCAACATCCTGGAAACCACCCAAACACCCTAGCAATCACATAGCAACATCCTAAAAACCACCCAAAACACCCTAGTAGTCGCTTAGCAACATCCTGGAAACCACTCAAGCTCCCTAGCAACTACATAGCAACACACTAAAATCACCCCAGTATTGTGGTTGACAGCTGTTGCACAACCCCACCGGTGTAAAAATCTCATGGTGGTTTTCCAGCAGTAGCTGTTGTATTTTGTGATTCACACGTACGGCCGTGAGAGAGTTCAGGGTGTGTTGAGAGGGTTGAGCGCCTGAGGCAGTCCTCATGGCTCTATAGTATGACTGATTTATGGAGCAGAAGCTCTAATGTAGAGTTCTGAAGGTCCAGTAAACCTCTCTCTCCCTGCTTGTGTCCTGTGATTTATGCCGCTCAGTAATCAATGAGATTTTATTGTCGGTGATGGATGGCCATCTTTATATCTCCCCGACACTCCATCTTGTATGTCATATAGAGGGAATTTCCCAGTCTTTTAACAGGGAAGGAGAATCTATAGGCAGCATTAGTGTTTGTCATGGAAAAAAGTAGCAGTTTTCCCTGCAGAAGCTTTTGGCCACTTTACAGTCTCACAGTAAGTCATTTTAGTGTGTCATTAAGCTGCTGTAGGAACAAACACTGTCTTTGTTCAGTTCTAAAAGTGACAATGTGACAATATTCACAATGATTTTGATGCCAATATCAAATTAAGTTCATTGTTGTCTAGTTCTCAGTGGGACTGGATTGTGAGAGTAAATGTTGATGTTAAGTGTTGTTTTATGTGTTTTTGAGTAAAGGGAAAGACTTGGTGTATCGATGTTCTGTTATACTTGAGATTTAGAAGAGTTTCTGTGATGTTGGTATTTTGTGGTTTCTGTCATACTAAAGAGTATAGCTTGTGTTTAGGTTGAGGACGTTGCTCATCCCATATATTACTGTACATTTAGTAAAATAATTTATATTTAGCACGCTAACATGCCATTGCCAGCTTATAGTTAACTGAAGGAGGTTCAGTTGAGTTAATTTGATCATTTATTGGGCTTTATTGAATTCAAATAGAGCCCTGTTTGGTTCTATTGCAGTAGTTAAACAATAGGTTTAGGTATGCTGTTACTTTACTAAGTGATCAGACACACCATTTTCACCAGGTGGACCATAAAACAGAAGAAGCACCCTAGCAACCACATAGCAATACCCTGAACATCATCGCAATATCCTGAAAACCACCCACACTTTGTAGCAACAACCTGCGAAGCACCAAAACACCCTAGCAAACGCATAGCAACATCATAGAAACAACCCAAAGATCATAGCAACACCCTAGCAACAACTTTCAAAGCACCAAAACACCCTAGCAATCGCATAGCAACACCCAAACGCACTAGCAACTACATACAGTAGCAACATCTTGGAAACTACTCAAAACACCCTAGCAAAAACATAGCAACATCCTGGATACCACCCAGACACCTTAGCAATCGCATAGCAACACCCAAACACACTAGCAACCACATAGCAACATCTTGGAAACCACTCAAAACACCCTAGAAATCGCATGGCAACATCCTGAAAACCACCCAAACACCCAGGTAATCGCATAGCAACACCCAAACACACTAGCAACTACATACAGTAGTAACATCTTGGAAACTCAGTCCAAACCCCTAAGACTTTCGTTCATCTTCGGAACACAAGTGAAGATATTTTTGATGAAATCTGACACATACTATGGAACACACAAGAATAAACCTCATTGGTTCTTGCTGAAGTTCAAATGTGCTGCATAACATGAGAATGATCCTCATTGGTTCTTGCAGAAACTCAAACGTGCTGCGTAACACAAGAATGAACCTCATTGGTTCTTGCAGAAACTCAAACGTACTGCGTAACACGAGAATGAACCTCAGTGGTTCTTGCTGAAGCTCAAACGTGCTGCGTAACACGAGAATGAACCTCAGTGGTTCTTGCTGAAGCTCAAACGTGCTGCATAACACAATAATGAACCTCACTGGTTCTTGCTGAAGATCAAATGTGCTGTGTAACATGAGAATGAACCTCACTGGTTCTTGCTGAAGCTCAAACGTACTGCGTAACACAAGAATGAACCTCATTGGTTCTCGCACGTGTCAAGCAAACATGCATGAGCTTCCGTTTACCACAACTGATGTGTGAGTTGATGAATGTTTGTATGTGAATAAAAGTCTAAATTAAATCTGTTCATCATAAAGCGATCGAGTCTCTTCAGAAAATTTGGACTAAACTGCTCAATCCATATGGATTAGTTTTACGATCTCTTTATGAACTTTTTGAAGCATCAAAGTAGTAGTTGCATAGACTGGAGGGACAGAAATGACTCAGATTTCATCAAAAAGATCTCCATTTGTACTCTGAAGATGAACAAAAGTCTTACGGGTTTGGAACAACATGAGGGTGCGTAATTAATGACAGAATTTTAATTTTTGGGTGAACTAATCCTTTAAATACTACCATGCAATTTAAAATACCCCTATAACTCGTAGCTAAATTAAATGATTTATACAAATTTGGTTAATTGTCATGAAAATAATTGTGATGATGCAGAAATAGTCTTTTCTTTTTGCGAGATGTGATATTTCTTTCTTGTGATGTTGGAGTGAAATATGGACATGTTCTCATGTTAGGTAAGATCTTCTTTCAGAGATCATGAGCACATAGTTAAAACAACTTTCCCATAGTGCATCTGTGTGCGGGTCAGCGGCCAATCGCTCTCTGGAATGTGCCGTCTTGAGTGGAGCTCTGAAGCTTTACTTACGCAAGACAAAACCATCACAAAGGCGCCCGCTCCACAAACCTCTTAAAGAACACATGAGCCAGAAATGAAAGTCCTGTCATTTATTCACCTTCATGTGTTTTTTCAGTGGAAGAGCTGCTTCTTAGAATGAAAATGAACAGCGTTTTATACTGTCAAGCTCCACTGTTGTCCGTACGGCTCACGCACTATAATCTGAGGTCATACGATGCTGTGTGAGGGACAGACTGAAATATTCATAAATATCACGTGAAAATGCATCATGTCAGGTTTGCCATCAATGCAAATGCAAAATTTGAATTTGCAGAGCCGAGGTCTGCGGTTGTTCCCGTATGTTCCCTTTGTGTGGTTTACTATACATTCAGTATTAATTCATCTTACCAGCACACCCAAATTCAACCCGTATCTGCTGTGATGAACTGGGCTGTTGTAGACACACGGCTGATGATCGTTTCAGCTGGAGGAGAATGTGACGATATTTATTACAGAGTTAATCCTCCCGGATCTCCATCGACAAGAGCCGGTAATCCTCCCTTATTTATTATGATTAACTGAGGACATTTATGTAACGTCGGTTGTGTGCCGTTTAAGGCTTTATTATGATTGATCCAAATTTAATCTTTAACCCGGGAGCAACCACTAACTCAAACAACATGCTCTGAGAACGAGGAAACTGTCCGAGAAATACATCCAGCAGAAATCATGAGTGGATGAATGTAAAATTATATGATAAAATCGATAAACAACAAATAATGACTTAAATGTGGGTTTGTTCCTCACACAAAGCATATGACTTATATAAATAAAGTGCACTGATCTATATGATGTCAACTTCTGATTCAACCAGTCGTATGAGTTTGTGGGCGGGGCTATCTGTTTGACTGACCAATGACAGACAAGGGGAGTGTTTGTGAAAGCTGTTATTATTTTTGCAGCTCTGTTTGGTGATTCTAGAGTAGCAGAACTTGAGTTTTAACAAGCTGTTTAGTTGAAAGGGTTAATCCACTGACCTCACTATAAAGCTGTCACTAGTGCACTTCGTGGTCATAGAAAAACATAGTTTATTGGCTTTCATAGCACACATACTGTTTGGAGTTGAAGTTGTCGAGGTCATTCAAATGAAAATGGAAAGCGCTGTCGTGCTTCAGTCGCGATGGCAACAGAACAGTCCTGGCCGTAACACGGCATTCCTGCTCCTTTAATGACTGGAAACTTTTCAATGCTCTTTAAATCCTTCAGGGAACTAATTTTTAATTAAATTTGCACTTTTAAGAAAATGGAAAATAATCCAAGTGTGTTCATTAAAGCATTTGGAAACATTTTCTAAGACGTACAAACACTCGCAGACGCATAAAGAGCCGTATTAAAATGTCAGCTCGGCTGTGTGCCGTTTAATGGCGGTCTGACGCACTTCATTACACGCTTTTGGACGTGACGAGGCCTCTGTTGGGCGGTGAGGTCAGAGGTCACCATCCACCAGCCTGCCCAGAAGGGGCCCGTCTGCTTGGCCGGCTCTCTGAGAACTGTGGGAGCCCGGCTTTGCATTGTGCTTGCTAAATCAGTCGGAGACACTCTTAAACACATCTGACATTCTCCTGTTCACAGAGGAACCTGACACGCACACCGCTGAGATTTTAACTTTTTCTTCTTGCAAGGATGTCATTTGATGTTTTTTGTGACTGATAGTCTAAAGAATTTTGACGAATTACAATCTAAACATCAACATGATCAGCATTAACATCTTAAAAGTTAAAGTGTGTAATTTCTCCCTCACTAGCGCCACCACATGGAATTGCAGAATGATTGTTTTCAAACATGTTTCCTGAAGACTTCCAGTGATTTCCTGCATGTCAGTGTTGTTTACTAGAACTAATGCTATTAAAAACTGTTTTCATTCATTCAAATAAAGCTGAAATAAAATATAAATATTAAATTAAAAAAAATAAACTTAAAAAATATTAAATGTTGCTTTGGATACTAAATGAAATAAAATAAGTTGAAGTTTTAAATTTACTAAAACTAAAATAAAAGTAAAAATATATTTTAAAAAACTAATATAAATGATAAAAGCACAACAAAATGACTGAAATTTAAATAAATTAAAATGAAAAAAAGTTCATTAAAAATAGTATAAACTAATAGATTATTTGAAATATTATTAAATTATTATGAATTGGTTATTTAAAAAATATATTTTTAAGAATTTCAGCTTTTTATTTGTTTTATTGTTATTATTATTTAATCTTAGGGCAGTTGTACCACTCTGACATTTTACTTAATACTCCACAAAAATTGAAATATTGAAAATAAATATAAATTAGTTGATCATAGAAGAGGTGTATTCAACTCTTTGTCTGTATGAATTGCATATTTAATGTATTTTTTAATAAATGAATAAGTCTTGACACTATAAAATGAGCATCACATCTTTGAGCCGAGTGCAGATAGACAACAGAAGCAGGTCTTTTGAGCAGGACAGGTGATTCACTCATTCAACATTTAATGAATGACTGTCTGACGCCCTTTCAGGTCCTGTCGAGACGAGATGTAACTGAGAAAGTACATGTACTTTGACATTTTACATGAACATACAAGTAAAAGAATGTTGTGATTAAAATAATTTTGCTATCTTTATATATGATACTAAGAGGCTCAAATGTTTTATCTCTAGTTATTTCAACCTTCTTTAACCTCTCAAAGGTTTCTAAATGAAGACGGCGCACCAGTTTGATGCCATAATTAAAGTCTTATTATTAAAGAACCAAGATTCTCATCCAATTTAACCCTCTGTGGTCAAAACAGACCGAAGACAATAAGCATAACATTTAAAAAAAAAATGAATGTACTATATTTCGTTTTGAATAATATTTATTCTTTATTATTTTTTATTTTTAAGGGATTTTATGGTACTAGACAATATTCACCTGTAAATTATGCACCATTTATTTAGATATAAAATAATACAAATATTAGAAAAATATAATATTATACATCATATTATTGTCAATTATTGTGCAGGAAGGTTTCTTCAAGCGTCTTGGAGACACGGCCACAGTTCTTCTGGATTTAGTCTGTCTCAGTTTCATCTGTTTCTTCATGTAATCACACACAGACTTGATGATGGTGAGATCAGATCTCCGTGTGGAGCAACAGCTGTTGTTAGACTCCTTGTGTATTCAAAAATCTCAGTGGATTATTACAATTAATGGCAAAATAAATGTTTAGAAATGTGAACTGATATTTCCTACTGACACACTACAGCAAAAGATATAAATAACTGGCTTAAAACCATTTTTGGGGGGTGAAAATACTGACTTGCCTAAGACTTTTGCACAGTACTGTATATTTAGAGATTGTCAAAGACTACTTCATCATGGATTTGTGGATTGTACCCCCCAAAAAATAGGTCTTTGTTGTGTAGGCTGTTGTGGTCTTTTTTGACTGCGAGCAGAACAGGTGTGACAAATGTTTATGATTTTGTGTGTGTTCATTTAGGAAGTGACTCAAAATTCAAAATGTAAAATGTTTTGACGAAAACCACCCAAAGATTAAGGTTAGAAACTCTTCGGAAATACGCAGGTCAAAGCATTGCAGTTGCGGTCCTGTTGCGTTTTAATATGCATTCTTGTGACATTTGAAACAGATGGGATCAGTGGATGTACGGCTGGGCAATATGGTATAATATATATATATATATATATATATATAGATAGATAGATAGATAGATAATATGTATATATCACTCAATATCGATATTTATCACGATAATAATTTCCATTAATGCGGCAGAAAATGCATTGCACATTTGTTAGACTTCAAGAATGAATGTAAATATAACTTGAAATCCCTTTTATTTATTTATTTGGTTCATGATTTAATACTAATTTAGCAACAAAAAGGGTGATGAAATGAATTTATAAAACTTTAAAAGTTATATAAAATCTTTTCAAATGTAATCAAATGAAAATATAACAATTAATTTGCAACAAAACATTTTTATTAACAGAACTTTTATACTGTATAAATTAAAACATGGATGATAATAATAATAATAATTTTTGAGAAGAGAATTTTGCAACATGCACCTGATTGTCTGAAAAATAGGCATTGAAACCATTTTCACTCAGAAATTACAAAGAAACGGCAAGTAACACATTGAATTAAAACAGAAACACTGAAGTAGTATTTTCTTGTAAATGTACTCCAATAATCTTTCTTTTACAATTATAATGAATACTGAAAAAAAATTAGGCATAGGATTTACTTTGAAACAGTTTTCAGTCAGAAATTGTTAGTAAATTTGACAAATAATTACAAAGAAACAGCCAGTAACACATTGAATTAAATATGACATTTTGAAGTAGAAAGACTGAAATGGTATTTTCTTGTAAAACATACTCCAATAATCTTTGTTTTATGTACAACTTTAAACAAAAAAAATAAATACAGTGTAGATGTAAGCTGAATATTGGAAATTTCTCAAAAAGTTATTATCGATATTGTTAATAAATATCTATTTATGGCCCAACCCTCAGTGGATGTAGTTGGGTGGGTTTGAGGAGGACAGTGTGTTCCTGAGCTGGACAAGTTTAGTCAGTTTCCTCTTTTACACACACACACACACACACACACATATATGATCTTTGGGCTCTGGATAAAGGCAACGTCCTTCCATGATCTCTGATTTCTGGCACACACACTTGCAAATCCTCCAGGAATGGTTTTCCAAAGACATGGATTGAAATCAAGTGGGGGAAGGGCAACACAGAAAGGAAGAAAATTCAAAATGAGAGAGTAAGAAAGGGAGAGGGAATAACAGACTGCCAGAGAGAGAGAGAGAGAGAAGAGAGGTCGGACACACAGAGATGCATGCATTATTTATTAGCAGTATGGTCAATGGGGAAAAAAAGAGGAAGATTAGCAGAGAAACAAGCGAGCCGGATCTGCCCTTCCTCACACACACACTCTTTCGTCTGCATCCCATCATCCTCCTAACCAGCATTGTGAAGCTGTTTTAAAAATGTAGTTTATCGAAATACATTATTTACTCTAGTTAATGTGAGACACCAGAGGTGAAAAGAGTATAAAAAGTAACAGATATCACCATACATTCCCCAGTTGATTGATTATGATAAGAATTGCAAATATTTTTGTATTACAAGTTTTCTGAAATGTTTAAAGATGCAAATGAGACATTATCTAATTAAATATGCACTCATTTGCATACGTTTCCAGAACAGAAATCTTAACATTAGATAAAGCCAGTTTCAAAATTCATGTCATTTTGTTGAAGGTTTTTACAGAGGGGATTTCGGATCTCTCTTTTTATCAGTCCATAAATAAAAATATACTGTTAACAGCCAGAAAATAAATACAGTTCACCTTCACATTAGTCATAAAATGTTCTATAAACCAGGTGAATAATGTATGAACAAACCTTCAGAATATAGACAAAACTGTAAAGTTTGGTGTATGTAAAGCTGCTGAAGTGGAGATTTCTGACTCACCGCCTACACTCTAAAAAGTAATTCTGGGGACCTGTTACTAAACTTAAATAAATACATGGTTTCAAGTTAAAAAAATGAAATTATTGTTTTAATTAAACTTTTTAAGCTGCAAACATTATTTTATAGACTTCTGATGACATAATAATGTTGATCATTACATCAACTTAATATCGTCTGTAATTTAAACTCAAATTTCTGCGTTATTTGGCTTTTTTTTTTTTTAATTAGGTTGTAGTAACTTAATGAAATTTTCTTGATAACTTTGGAAATTAGGCTTTAGATTAGATTTCTAGTTCCCAGCATGCTTTCTTTGCATAGGAATGGATAAGGAGAATAAATGTTGAAATGAAGTGTTAATTTATTTATTTTTTAGTGAAGAGAAAGACCTGTTAGTGTTTAATGCTGTTATGTTTGACATTTAAAAGAGTTTCTGTAATGTTGAAGTTTTGGTGGTTACCATTGTGCTGAAGAGTAGATACATGAAGGTAAACACTATTGACTCTATAAGCAATGACTGCGCTAATGCCAATGACAAGTAATATCTTACTTGTTCATTAAATATACATGTTAAATAAGTTGTTAGCATGTGCTACAAATTTGGTAGTTGGAGCGACTTAATTTTTGTGAGTAATCAACTTAAAAATTTGTGTTTATGCTACAAATTATTAACTTAATGTAGCTTGTTGGTTGAACATAAATCGATTCTAGGGGCCCTATTTTAACGATCTAAGTGCATGATCTGTAGCGCATGGCACAGGTGTACTTAGGGCGTGTCCGAATCCTATTTTGCTAGTTTAACGTCGGAAAAAATGGTTGGCGCGCCAGACGCAAGGGTTATCCCTGTTGTCTTAATGAGTCGTGTGTGTTTTGGGTGTAACGTGTAATAAACCAATCAGAGTGTCATCTCCCATTCCCTTTAAAAGCCAGTTGTGCTTGCACCATGGCGGATTCGCTATTTACTTGGCAGAATTTGCAAATGGAAAGACTGAACGCTTCTCCAGAGAGGAATCCTTATATTTTTAATATTTAAAAATGTTTGTGTACTGCTGCACATCTCTGTGTGTGTAACAACATGCGTGTTGTGCACCCATCTATAGGCGCATATTACTAACGCGCCCTTTAAATAACAAAAAAAAATACTGCTCCATTGACTTTAGACTAGGTTTCAGTTGGTCAATGGTGCAGTCATATTCAGTTGCCTCAAAATAGCAACACGCCAACAATGCACCTGAACACACCTCTTTTTCAGACCAGCACGCCCATGGGCGCACAGATGGCCGCAAGTGCATTTGCTATTTGCTGTTGTTGTTGTTGTTGAGCCAACACATTATTTTTAGTGTGTGCTAAAAGTGCAAATCAGGACTGTCGCTGAAAGTTTTGTCTGTCTTTTTTTGCAGGTTGGCGCTGTCAGCTGTCAAGATGGAAAAAGGACAAAGAGGAAAATGAGATGGGAATGACTCTTCATGTTTATTTAAATTATTTCATTTCGAGCTGATTTGACCGTCCATGTGGAACTGAGGCAGCGTGAATCCAGTCAAATCTGAGATTTACCATCAGGAATGTTGCGTAACATCCTCACGTCGACGGCATGCGAACGACGTTCGGTAACATCAGACTTCAAAAGGCAATTAATACGAACTGTTTGTGTATGTAGCTACCTATGTACGAATGTATGTATGTTTGTACATTTAAATATACATGTCTATCTAAGAGAACAAACCAAATGCCCTTCCGCGAACAATCACACATTAACAAGGCCAAGCTGGCATTTCGCATTTCCTGCAATCTTCCACATCGTTGGCTATGGCACGATCCAGCTGCGCACCCAATAACGATGACAATAATTCCAACAGTAATAACGATATTGCGGTTGCAGCCTGATGGTGCACATTCACTCACTGCAGGGACTGCGCTAAAGCAATTAACACCATCACTGATCATCATTTGGGCGGATAACTGCGGTACTCGGTTTACGTCTCTGTGTGCGTTTAAATGTGTTAAATACAGGCAATACGCTTGCACTGGTGCTACTGTGCGTGAGTCAGAAAGACGGTCGCCCGCGTTTGGAAATGAATCTGTTTTCGCTGTTCCTTCTGAAGGCCCATGACAATCTTATAATGAATTGCACTCACTAACTGATCATTAAAATTGCCCGAACGATTTTTGCAACATTACTTTGAACTGTTAAAGGATGTTCACACAGGACGTGTTCTTGAATTCTTCTGTGCTATTTTTTGGTTTAAATCAAATGCCTGTGCTAGATGGACATCTCGTTGCATTATTGCTGCATTTTTGCATTGCCTTTATGCATTTTGTAGATACTTTTATCCATCTTGCATTGCATTCAAAGTATACATTTGATCAGTTGGGAATTGAACCCATAACCCTGCCATTGCTTGCTTTACAGTTTGAGCTACAGAATGCTTTATTTTTAAATTAAATATATGTCAAGTTAAACCTTGTAATATGTTAAAATTCTGGGTACGATCATTATGTTCCAGGTCAAACTGACCCAAAAATAATGCACCAAAAATCATAAAATCAAAAATTTTAATACTTCTCAAACATTACAATAAAGTAAGCATGAGAACGTATGATTTTTAAAACTTTATTTAACTATTTATTACTATTTATGACAACTTTTATTTTAATTTAAAAAAATATTTTTTTTTTTAATTTTGTGTGCTTTCCCAAAGCTCAAACAGTAGAGCATGGTGCAATGCCAACATCATGAGTTCGATTCCCAGCTAAATTTGCATGCATGAACAGATAAGTTACACTTCAAATAAAAGCTTCTGCCAAATGCATAAATGTAAATACCTCTTTTTTTTTTTTTTTTTTGGTCTATGCACCTGACTTTAACCATGAAATTGGTTTAAAATTGAAAACATCACAATCGTAATTCCACAAATCCTCAAAGTGTCAAAACTTTGCAGGCACGTTCAAGACCCTAAATGAGAAATATTCACTCTATTTTAAGAAAAACAAACTGGTTAACCAGTATTTCTGACATGTGTTGTGGGTAAAATTGACCCAGAATACCATTTCCATTCCACTATATCCAGCTGTTTTCAAATGCAAGAATGCGTTGTGTGTGAACAGCCATTTAAAGTTTCAGATTGAAGTGTTGTTGAAGAAGCAAATGCATTTCTCAAGTAGCTTTTCAAGACGAAAGATGACGTTCTGAAGGGCCCTTCCCAAAGTGCACTACTCTCTGATCACAGTTCTCAGAACAGCAGTGTACAATACTGATACTGCTCTTCCTGTTAATGTCCGTCCATTTTGGTTGATGATCAAGTGTGCAACATAATGAGATCATCATCATTTGAGTACAGTATTTTCTCTTTCTGTCAGTATATTGTAAAATATCAATGTGACTTCTATAAGTGCAAGAGCTAATTGAACAATAGCAATGTTTGGCCCTGCACTGTTAACATGGGATCGAATAAAGAAGTAAAATGAGTTCAGATTTGTACAGTAATGCCATCACCTTGTTTAGAAACAGATTATTTAATAGATCCAAAGCGAATGGAATGTGTGCAGACGTGCATGTCCAGTGACACATCATCAGTTATTATACAAATCCAGACATGATCCCTTTTTATTATGTTTTTAATATCTGTACTTCTTGAGTCAGCTTTAGTCATAGTAGTGTGACTAACGGTCAGAGGACTGGTTTAAGAGCAATGCCGCTTATGGAATTTAAAAGGTCGTCGCCTACTGCGAATGCACTTTTCAACATATTTGTGCAACATTCCAGCTTATAAGGTCACGTTTTGCACCTGTAAATACGGTAAGGCCACGTACACACTGCAAAACCTAATTATCGTTTGTTTTCGAGTCACTCCTGAATTTGAAATGATTGATGTAGTGATAATCAGTGTTGGGGAAAGTTACTTTTAAAAGTAATGCATTACTCCCTAAAAAAAGTTACTTTTTATGAAAAGTAATATGTTACATTACTTTTTTGTTACTTTTTCTCACCTGAGCTGGGCTTGCTTGTTTGTTTTTTAATAACAACAAAAAGTTCCTTATTAGTATGGTCGAATCAAATCATTGAAGGTCAGCAGCAAAGACATTGGTTAATAAAGTGAGATTAAATACATAAAGTATATTTGTGTAATTTAATATAGTTAATTATTACAAGTTTGCATAAAATTCTGAGATTGCGTTTCACTGTTTTTATTCATTTTGAGTGAGATGAGTAAATGCATATTCACTTTTAGTCTAGAACAGGAGTGTCCTGGAAGGGTGTCCACTGTCCTGCAGAGTTTCACTCCAACCAGCTTCAAAACACCTGCCTGTAAGTTTTCAGTATGCCTAGTTAGACCTTGATTAACTGGTTCAGGTGTGTTTAATTAGGGTTGGAGCTAAACTCTGCAGGACAGTGGCCCTCCAGGACCGAGTTTGAACACCCCTGGTCTAGAACTACAATAGCCGCTTTTCCACTGTCCGGGCAGTGCAAGCCAGGGCTTCCAACAGGCCAGGCTAGGCTAATAGCCTCGGACCTGTAGCACCGGGCCCAAAATCATGCTGCATTTCCACCGTCAGGCCAGAAGCTCCGCAGCGCTTCACCAAAACCTGCCCGTAACACCCCTATCTGAAACAACGTCACACAAACCCATCATTTCACCAACAAATGGAAGTTTTATCAGAAAACTAATCAGAAAGAAATTACTGGAAACTAGCAAGATTGCAAAACGAACACGATAAAAACGGCCATTTGTTGGCATTTTTGTTGTTTACTTAAAGATTTAAAAACCCAAGCATCGATGTTTTACCTCAGTTTTTACAATAATAATGATACATTGATCATAACGAATTAATTTGAGTCAAGATTAAACATTAGTCACAGAAATAAAGTAGTATTTACCATTATTTTATAGGTACTTATTCAGTCATGTCTGTTTGTTTATTTGTAGTCACAGGACAGTATGTTTACATCACATTTAGAAAGAATGATCATTTCTACAAATTTTTTCACCAAAAATACGACCTGAAGAACTTCAGCACTCTCTCCAGTGACAGTCCCAACAGTTATATTTTCAGTCAGAGAAACAGGAAGTTCCCGAAAAACTGGAGTTAATTTATTTTATGACACATGCTGAGTTGGATATGGATATCAGACAGTCTGGTATAAGTCTTTAATGCTGATGTTAGCTGGTAACCTATATAAAATCATCTATGGTGCTGCCGTCTCCAGACTTTGTTCGTAACCACTCCCTCAAGCCTGAGCTGGCCCGCTTTGGACCAAGGTATTCAGCGGGCCAAAAAATCCCTGGTCGCTGGCCCCGAGGAAGCCCCGACCAGGCACGATCAAGCCCTGGAAGTGACAGTTGAAACACAACTGGCACTGGCACGCACTAGCACACCCGCTTTTGGCCCGACAGTGGAAACGCGGCTAATAACCATCATGTTTACACAGCGCACACAACACCTCTGCACTTTATTTCTCTCAACATGGGGACAGTAGAGCTGTCAGTCAATGTGAAAAAGTAACTTAGATATTTTGTTGTAAATTGAAAAAGTAATGTGTTACTTTTGAAAAAGTAATCTGATTACGTAACTCAAGTTACTTGTAATGCGTTACCCCAACACTGGTGATAATCATAGCAACAGTTCAGCGAACACATATTAACATATTTTTGCTCCCAATTCACTGAAGAATTATGCAAAGAATTTTGCACTAAAATACGAGTGAATTCAGTGCTTTATATGAAGTGGAGTGACACCCGTAATAATCTGCAGTGTGAACGTGGTCTTATTCAACTCACCGGTTTATACTTCGAACATCGCCTCATCCATATTCTCAGAGTGACCTGCAGAAACGAAGAGACTGTTTTTATGTTGCAACAATGAATAGAGCTGCAATTCTGTCAGAAGCCAGCGTAACGGAGCCGCATTAAACCCGTTGCGATATTAATGGATTCCAGCCAGTATTAGCAGCCGAATAATAATTTTTCATGCAACGTGCGTGCTTTAAACATGTAAGAGCTCCTTCTGCCTTTGTGGCAGTCACAGCCTTGCATGCAAAACCACATGCTGTATTTTAGGTGCGTAGAGTTTCTCCTTTTTTTGTGCTGGGCAAGAAAAACGGATGAGACTTGGGATGGAGAAAATATGAGTAATAATAATATTATTGCACATTTAGCACTGTGACGAACACACAAATCACAAACAAAAAAAAGAAGACATCATGTTTGCATAATCATTAGCGCTTGCTTCAAAGTTGGTTATTAAATCGATATATATAAATGTGTAAATCTACCATGAAAAGGGAACAGCTTTAGATTCCCGGTTTGCTCTATTGGACATGCTATGGAATGTGCTGTCAATACCACGCTATTCTCTGAATCTTTTAATTCATCTGTGAATATTTAATCTTTTTGTAATCTTTGTTATATACTAGGCTGTATATATATGACAAGGGGTCGAGACACCATGTGATAGTGCCGCTTCAGCGATCCACATTCAGGGTCACGAATGCCCCCTTTGACTAATTCATATTCCGTATATATACTGGTTGGGAAAAAGGCGTTGAGGTTCGACATGCATCCGCTGTGCTGAACACTGAATCTGTGTTTTTGCTTCACTTGCCTATATATTTTTTTTTTTTCTTTTTGTAAAATGCACTGAAATAATGCAGAATTTTGACAAGCAGTTCTGGAACCTAGAAGTGTAACTGGTCACTTTATAACAAACGAAACGTAGAATATATTAGAGTAGTAAATGCATTATTTGTTAGAAGCTGTATGTAATGTTATTATGGAAGATGTAATGTCCTTCTGTAAATGTTGTTTATCGTTGTTTTACCTGAAATAAATAAAGTTTATTAACGCTTCAAACCAACCACCGTTTTCACAATTGAACCTGGTGAGTGATGATTTGTAGCTCACTGCATTGCTTTCAGTAGAAGATGGCATTAGCATGTGATTAATCTGAACTATATGAACAAGCTGAGATTAAATAGTGATATTTGCTTTTGTAGAGCCACAAATGTGTGTGCTTTCAGTTCGCAAGGTTTAAGTCAACAGTTCAGAGGAAAAGGTTCACAAACAGACATTATCAGTGAGTTCACATGCATGTTTACACGTCATCATGAACCCTAAGTTTCTTTACTTAATTTTAAAGAGCCCAAAAGGTTCAATATAAGGAGAAATGTCTTAAATGATTGCATAATACTTTCATGTTTAACAGGTTAGTATTTTTTTTTTCCAGTGTAAGTATGTTTACGAGCTACTTAATTCATAAAATATCGTTTTAAATAAAAAATTATGCCATGATGGAACCCCTAAAAGGTTCTACATATGATGCGCCTGACGGAAGCCTTTAAGGTTCTATATGGAATCTTTTCTTCTAAGAGTGACGCATTTAAAATGCAAAATATTGAGTTATTTGCACTCAGAGTTGTACACAATTTAAGGTCCAGTATGAGTGACAGAGCTGGTTCAGCGTTTCATGTTCGTTAATCAGAATGATTATACAGTAAGGCAAAATGGAACATGAAAAATGAATATTTACTCAGGCAAAAGTTGTTTTGTATTCCAGCCAGTATCCAGACTCTTAGTGAAGGCTGTCTTTACATTCCCCTGTCATAGCAAATCATGTTCCTCTCATTTCTCTTATAGACACACACAGAAACCAATAGGAAGACAGCAGTCTGAGCTTCACATTAGGGGCCGTCTCTGTTTTTGTATACTGCAAGCAGATTGTGTTCACTGACTTTTATAAGTATGCAGATGGTCAGTCTAATTATTGTAGGTGTGTGTACAGGTAAAAACATTTCACAGATTTATATAGCTTTTATCCAAAACGATTTACATTGCATTCAAGGTGTACGTTTAATCAGTTCTTTTCAAAACAAAGTGTTTGCAGGTGTTTTTAAGAGCTATCTGTAAAAATATATCTACATAAATGAATATTTCCCAGGCAACAATTAATACTTTTATTATATTAAAGAAATGTTTGTATGAAAATTTTAAATACCTATGCAAGGCTGTCTAATATGATCTAAAATAATAATTTATCTTTGTTATCATTATGTACGTTAATAGTCATATTTATTTGATGCAAATGAAAACAAACCTGTGATTGCAAAACAGTGTTTTCCTAAAGATTTTGTTCTTGTATTTTCAATGTCAATAGTTACTGTTCAGCTCAATTTACTTCAAGTTTTGTTCTCATAGTGTCAGTGCAATAATATTACTGAATATTAAGTGTATTTTAAACCCCAACTGAGCAAGACAAAGGCAACAATGCATATCATCACATCCTGCATGCTTATGGTTTCGTTTACAGTATACAGTGTATAATGTGAAGTGGTATTTGTCCTGTAAGCAAAATCTGACTAGGCAAATATAGCAGCATTCTCTTTGACTTATTGTTCTGTCTAAAGTTAGCAGATATAATGGGTTCCGTTCAACAACCCTATACACTCGAAGAACGAACGTTTAAAGAACGTAATAAGAACGCAAAACGAACCACAGGCGAAAGAAATCCCGACGCTCCCTAACACGAGCCATCTGTCCGTAAACCCCGCCCGCGTTTCGCTTATGAACAGCAGACAGCGGGGCGCCTGGAAACAGGTTTGAACAGCTCACAGAAACTCTGACTCTACACAGCGCGACTCTTTATTCGTGTCAGGCATTTGTGTGGTTTTCTTTTCTTCCCTCGTTTCGTGATCCGCGGAGCAGCGTCTGGGGCGCCGCCGCACTTTCCTAAAAGTTTGACCGGAGTAAAAGCCCGTTTGACAGGATAAATCAACAAAGGGAGGAAGAGCGCTGGCGCAAAAGGAGACAAACCGCAGAAGGAAAGTATGGCCGCGCGCGATGCGTCCGCGCTCTTCCTGCTCGCCTTTGGAATACTGGGAGCGTGCGCGCAGTACGGAGACCGCGGCATGTCGGTTCCCGAGCACGGCTTTTGCCAGCCCATCTCCATCCCTCTGTGCACGGACATCGCGTACAACGAGACCATCATGCCCAACCTCCTCGGCCACACGAACCAGGAGGACGCGGGGCTGGAGGTGCACCAGTTCTACCCGCTCGTCAAAGTGCAATGCTCGCCGGACCTCAAGTTCTTTCTGTGCTCCATGTACGCGCCGGTGTGCACGGTGCTGGAGCAAGCGCTACCGCCGTGCCGCTCGCTGTGCGAGCGCGCACGTCAGGGCTGCGAGGCGCTCATGAACAAATTCGGCTTCCAGTGGCCAGAGAGTCTCGCGTGTGAATCGTTCCCGGTGCACGGCGGAGAGCTGTGTGTGGGTCAGAACACCTCGAGTGCGCCCGTCAACCCGACGCCTGATGTGACACAAGCGACACCCGACCACGTCCCAAAGGGGCGTTTTAAATGCCCAGCGTCGCTCAAAGTGCCGCCGTACCTCAACTACCGCTTTCTGGGCGAGGAGAACTGCGGCGCGCCGTGCGAACCCAAAAAGCTCCACGGGATGATGTACTTCAGCGAGGATGAGCAGAAGTTCGCAAGGATTTGGATAGGGATTTGGTCGGTTTTGTGCTGCGCGTCCACTTTGTTCACTGTCCTGACTTATTTGGTGGACATGAAGCGCTTTAGTTACCCGGAGAGACCCATCATATTCCTTTCCGGGTGTTACACGATGGTGTCCATCGCGTACATCGCCGGATTTCTGCTGGAAGACAAAGTGGTTTGCAACGAGCAGTTCGAGAATGAGTTCCGGACGGTGGTGCAGGGGACCAAAAAAGAAGGCTGCACCATTCTGTTCATGATGCTGTACTTCTTCAGCATGTCCAGCTCCATCTGGTGGGTCATTCTGGCGCTCACCTGGTTCCTCGCGGCAGGGATGAAATGGGGCCACGAGGCCATCGAAGCGAACTCGCAGTACTTCCACCTGGCGGCGTGGGCAGTTCCGGCCATCAAGACCATCACCATCCTGGCGGTGGGTCAAGTGGATGGAGATGTCCTGAGCGGCGTCTGCTTCGTGGGCATCAACAGCGTGGACGCTCTCCGCGGCTTCGTCCTCGCACCCCTCTTCGTCTACCTGTTCATCGGCACCTCGTTCCTCCTGGCGGGGTTCGTGTCTCTGTTCCGCATCAGGACTATCATGAAGCACGACGGCACCAAGACGGAGAAGCTGGAGAAGCTGATGGTGCGCATCGGCATCTTCAGCGTCCTGTACACGGTTCCGGCCACCATCGTGATCGCATGTTACTTCTACGAACAGGCCTTTCGCGCGCAGTGGGAACAAACCTGGAGCGCGCAGTCGTGCAAGACGTACGCGGTGCCGTGTCCCGCGCACAACCCGCAAATAAACCCGGATTTCACGGTGTTTATGATCAAGTACCTGATGACCCTGATTGTGGGAATCACATCTGGATTCTGGATATGGTCTGGAAAGACGCTGAATTCATGGAGAAAGTTCTACACGAGACTGGCAAACAGCAAACATGGAGAAACAACAGTGTGACAAACTGCTTTTTTTATCCTTCACTTTTTTCTGATGAAAAAACAACTGTTTAAAGAGATGTACATAAACATTGTGATTTTTTTTGTAAGTATATATTTGTATTTAAATCACACTTGGATGTTCTTTTTTTAATCAAAGGAACTTTTTTTTGGACAGACCGTATTGTTTTGGAGATTATTTATGCCTTTTCTCTTGGAATATTCTGGGTGGGGATCTGTTTTTTAAGCCTGTATGTAAAACTGTGTCTTTTTTAATCGACATCAGTATTTCCACGGGCAAATATTCAAACTGCTTTTTACATGCAAAAAATGCAGAAATAATACTAATGTGTGTGAATTGTGCACCCAGCACTTATGGCCGCATATCATGGACAGAATTGAGCTTTAAATTAAGGCTTTGTGACTGAGATTTGTCTGGGTGCAGATGAATTATAGTACTGGAATGTTTTATGGAGACTGAGAACAAAAACAGCAAGTGATCCGTGCTGGAAAAACTGATTAGTCCAGCATGAACTGGTTTGCTGGTCTCCCAATCTGGTCTGGCTCGGACAGCAGCAATCTCAGGCTGTTTTAAAATGTTTTTAAGATGTAAAGTTAAGTGCCTTTTTCATTTTGGAGCAGCATTGGGCCCAGGCCTGCACTTTTGTTTAACTCAAAGAAATGTATACATGTGTTTCTTCAGTCTGTAATGATATTTCTGAAGGTTTTTTGTTCTCCTATGGCTCTTTTGCACAGAAGTACCTCTAAACATACAGCTAGAACGGGATGGACGGTGTTTGCAATGCACTTCTCAAATAGTTTAATGTCTGTGTTGGTATCGTAACTAATCCATGAATATGATGTGAAAAATGGCATGCCAACTTTCTGGTGCATATGTGTAGGGATAAACCGATAAATCGGCCGATATTTGGCTCTTTTTGAGATGGTCAGCAGATGATAATCTGGTCTGCTCATCCTGTTTGTCATTTCTAAAATTTAACGACAGGCCTGCGGATGGATAAAGCAATTTGCTTTTCAGATTTTTGAGTAATGCTGCATTTGATTTCTGGTTATCGGTATCGACATCAGCCATTAAAAACCCCACGTCGATCAAGCACTACATAGTAATTCACATCAACTGTTCATAATTCTTCTGGGTTTGTCGTGTCATCATGTGCTTTTTTTTTTAAATGCCTTTTACTGACCATCAGAAAATGTTGATTCTTGATTGTTCATGGCAAATATCTCAAATGCAAATGAATGTTTTTTGTTTTTCCAAAGGAAAATGCACATGGTGATTTGCGGAAAGCACTGGCAGATAGAGGCCTGCTCTGTTGAGATGCATCATGCATGAATCTGACATGTATTTAATCACACTAGCATTACAGTTTTCTACACCGGTGACGTCTGTTATTTTCTTCTTTCTCATACTTCTGCTTGTGATACTATCAAAAAACCCTTTATATTTATAGACAATAGTTTATATTATTCCGTTCTTTAAAGAATAAACTTCTCATTTGTACAAAATGTTCATTTTTTATGGCAAGTGAGTTTGTTTTCATGGCTGATTTTGTTTTTCTTAATCTCTCCTTCTTAATGCTGTCACCTGGTTTTACTGAGGCCTGCTTCTGTTTCTAATTATGTTATTATAAGGAATGACTTTTATGAAAAAAAGTGTTTTTCAGTAACACTTTACAATCAGATTCTGTATAGGTATCATGAACTAACAATGTTTTTAATGCATTTGGTCATTGTTAATTTATAAATGCACTATTGTTCATTGTTATCTCATGTTAGTTCATAATGCGTTAATTAAAGGAATAGTTCACCCAAAAATGAAAATTATCCCATAATTTACTCACCCTCAAGTAATCCTTGGTGTATATGACTTTCTTCTTTCAGATGAACACAACGGAAGTTATATTAAATAATATCCTGGCTCTTCCCAGCTTCCCAGAGTTTTTGAAGCTCCAAAGTTCATCCATCCATCATAAAAGTAATCCAGTGGGTTAATAAATGCCTTCTGAAGCGAAGTGATGGGTTTTTGTAAGAAAAACATCCATATTTAAAACTTTATAAACTATAATCACTGGCCTCCTGCAACGACAAGCCATGTTTTCTTACAAAAACCCATCGCTTCACTTCAGAAGGCGTTTATGGAGTTTTATGGATTACTTTTATGATGGATGGATGCACATTTTGGAGCTTCAAAAACTCGCCCACTATTCAGTGCCATTACAAAGCTGGGAAGAGCCAGGATATTATTTAATATAACTCTGACTATGTTCAGCTGAAGTTATATACACCTAGTATGGCTTGAGGGTGAGTTACTTATGGGATAATTTTCATTTTTGGTTGAACTATTCCTTTAAAGGGTTAGTTCATCCAAAAATAAAAATACTGTCATTAATTACTCACCCTCATGTCGTTGTACACCCGTAAGACATTCATTCATCTTCAGAACACAAATTAAGATATTTTTGATAAAATCCAGTGGCTCAGTGAGGCCTGCAGTGGTTCAATCTTAATATTATAAAGCGACAAAAATACTTTTTGTGTGCCAAAATGGACGATTTCGAAACACTGGTTCATGAAGCTTTATGAATCTTTTATTTCAAATCAGTGGTTCAGAGCACCAAAATCCCCTGATTTCAGTAAACGAGGCTTCATTATGTCATAAGTGTTTCGAAATTTCAATGGTTCACCACTGGGGGGTGTGAATTTGGCAGTTTGATACGCGCTCCGAACCACTGATTCGAAACAAAAGATTCGTAAAGCTTCGAAGCTTCATGAAGCAGTGAAATCGCCCATCACTAGATATTGCTGAATAAAGTCGTTATTTAGTTTTTTTGGCGCACAAAAAGTATTCTCGTCACTTCATAACATTAAGGTTGAACCACTGTAGTCACATGAACTGTTTTAAATATGTCTTTAGTAGCTTTCTGGGGATTGAAAAGGGAAATTATCTTGCTGTCAATGCAGGCCTCACTGAGCCATCTGATTTTATCAAAAATATCTTAATTTGAAGATGAATGAAGGTCTTACGGGTGTGGAATGACATGAGGGTGAGTAATTAATGACAGAATGTTCATTTTTGGGTGAACTAACCCTTTAACAATAACCAAGAGTAGAAATGCAGCTAAAAAATATTGCTCGTTGACTATTGCTGTAACTAACTTTGACATATTCAACCTTATTGTAAAGTGTTACCGTGACTTGTGAGATGGTTTGGTTATGTAATCCAGGGCAGACTGTTTATGGCTGCAGGTTGTTTGTGTTATTCAAACAGACCTCAAATGATCATTGTCCTCTGAAGTGTTCAGCTCCTCTCATGTCTAGTGAGAACAAAAAAGCATGAGTTGAACAGGTCCAGTCCTGTACTTTAACTGTTGAGAAACTCTCAGTAGTACATACTGTCACTTCTGACATAAATTTAACAGACAGTTAGACTGGTTCATTGAGTAGGCTGATACGGCTGTCACCATCATGTTGTATCAAAGCCACCATATGCTGAAATTATTTGTTATTCACTGAAAATCTTCCCCTTCGCTGAAGCTTGAGAATCTCATTCGCTGATTCAAAAATTACATGTCACGCAACGTTTGAGATCATTGATTCTTGCATGGTGAATTGTGATTATAAACCCTTGTTTTATGGTAAAGACCTGCTTGAAAATTCTTTTGTGTTGAAAGTCATACATGTTTGGAATGACATAAAGTTGAGTAAACAATGGCAGAATTTATGTTTTTTGTTGGGTCAAAGGTTAAAAATTAGTCTTTGGTATGAACACTAAACATTAAAAAGTTGCTTTGATAAGAACATGTGTTAAAAAAACAATGTAAATTCGGTGGGGTACAAAATTCGTAAGTAAAATTTTAACGAAGATCTAAATGGTTTTAATCATTTGAGTTTGATATGATTGCTTCATGCAAACATACCCTGCAGTATTAGGGGCCGTTCACACAGAAGGCGTTTTTCCTTTCCACTGCGCTACTTTTCCATTGGTTTTTAATGTAAACACGTGATAGACATAACCGTTGCGCTCTCGTCTTTTGACACTGCATTAAAAAAAACGCGAAGCTCAAGATAAAATCCAACTTTTAAAAAACGCATCTCTAGACCTTGCATATTTTTTTGTTCCTCTGACCTGCGTCTCACGTTTTTAAAGGCAACTTATAATGCCCCTTTCACAAGATGTAATATAAGTCTCTGGTGTCCCCAGAATGTGTCTTTGAAGTTTCAGCTCAAAATACCCCACAGATCATTTATTAGAGCTTGTCAAATTTGCCCCTATTTGGGTGTGAGAAAAAACACACCGTTTTTGTGTGTGTCCCTTTAAATACAAATGAGCTGCTGCTCCCGGCCCCCTTTCCAGAAGAGGGCAGAGCTTTAACAACTCGCACTTCGGTTACTCAACAACAACAAAGCTGGAGAATCTCACGCAGCCAAAATGACGACAGTGTTCAGCCTTACATTGTTCAAACCGGAGTCAGACACTGATGGAGAGAAGTTACAACTTTTAGAAAGAAACTGGATGTTTCTGAACGGTTAGTGGATACATTTATGAAGTTGATTCAACTCATCGACTAGCATGTGCCGTCATGTTAATCTTTTGTGCAAATCCAGTGTAGAATTGACCCTCGTTTGTGAAGCAGTCCGGTGTAAAATGACGGCAGGGCAACAACACTCTACTACAACAACTCTTCCTCTTCTCTAAAGCAGCCCAACATGGCCTCACCCCCTTTGTTGCGTGCTCTCGGGGGTGGGGTTAATGTCAATTTTAGGGTTTGTGATGTCACTAACCCAGGAAGAAGCTTGTTAAAGTCCCTACTAAAGTTAAAAATGTGAAATCATAATCAAGGACATTTTTAAGAGCCAAAACGCATTCTGTGTGAACCGACCCTTATAGTGCTTTGACACTGTTGGCAGGGAAACTTTTCCATTTGACTCATAGTTGCGTGTAATTGAACGTATTGAGTTCCACTGGTGTGTGTCAATCTGATCTGTTTGTGATATGCTGCATTCCTGCATTTGTGCAGTGGAATGTCCTGCACTGGAGTCTCAGATGGCAGCGTTCACAAGAACACAGCTCAAATGAACTTGTAAGTATATGTCACGTGCCTTTACACTGGATGACACCCACTAACCTGGCCCAGATCAGCACAATCATGTTTCCAGTGTTAATGCCACCGCTTAACTGTTTTGCAGCGGGTGCTGACTTGTTGAATGAGAGTGTGGGCAGGAAAATGTGATATATGTGTAGAGCTGCATGTGAAGTTAATCTTTGTAATAAAGCTCTTTCACATGATTCATCTCTGGGCTTCAGTGCAGCTCTCAACACTAGTGTCTCGTGCCTCTTTGACCGTGTTCAGAATAGCACACCTAGCATTTAACTATTTCTTCTAGTATGCATACTGTGCATAGTATGCAAAATTGTCTATTTACATGAAATACAATGATCACCTACTATTTGTTACTGTATCGAACGATACAATGCTCTCAACTTGACTTTGAGTACATTACATTTTAATTTGCATAAAAAATTTAGATTTATGTATTTCTGTTGCATATAAATTAAAACGGATGGTCCCACTTTATATTAGGTGGCCTTAACTACTACATACTTACATAAAAAAATAAGTACAATGTACTTATTGTGTTCATATTGTATTGCAAAACACTTGTGCTCCAATTGAGGTGGATACAGGTAAGGTTAGGGACAGGTTTGGTGGTATGGGTAGGTTTAAGTGTGGGTTAAGGTGTAATTATAAGTGTAATTACAGAAATTAATTACAGATGTAAAAACATGTTTGTACACAATAAGTGCATTGTATCAAATGATTCATTTAAATGTAAGTACATAGTAGTTAAGGCCACCTAATATAAAGTGGGACCGAACGGGTTACACTGTTTTAACATAAACAAATAAACTTAAAGTGATGCATATTTGTCATATATAGTGACAGCCATACACTAATGAAACCATTAAGAAATGTGTTTTTGCACTCCAAAAAATCATGGCATATTTTATTATTAACTATTTGCATCTACATGGTTTTATTTAAATAATTATATTTTCAAAATGCATGTATTCAAATTGCTTATAATCAGCTTAAATGTGTTCAATGTGAAAACAATTGCATTTATTCCATTAAAAAGTATGAACATAGCTGTGGAACAAGCAATATTTAATTAGTTAAAATGTATGAGACTGAAACAAATTGAATTTATTGATGATAAATAATTAATATAAACAATATAAACCAGGTTATTGTGTATTTAGTTTATTAGTAATAAATCTTGCCTGTTTAATTTATGTTTGACTGACAAATATGCATCACATTCAACTTATTAGTTTGTTTATGGTAAAACTGGGTAACAATTTATTTTGATGGCCCACTTTAGACATTCTACTAACTATAAGTAACTTTGCAACTCCATGTCAACTACAGTATTAGTGAACTGTCTGCTTAATATCTGCCAAACACTTTTTTTTTTTTGATGCTTCTCAACAGACAATATACTGACTATAAGTAACTTTGCAAGTATACTTGTCAATTTATTCTACTAACCTGAACCCTAACCTAACAGTCTACTAGTACTCTAATGAGAGTTAGTTGACATGTAGTTGCAAAGTTACTTATAGTTAGTAGAATGTCTAAAGTGGACAATCGAAATAAAGTGTAACCATTATTCACAGTATTCATAAATGAACCAAATATAATATATTTTTTTTTTTACAATTTTTTCAAACACCTTCTTGACTTATATGTTCAAACAATAAGTCTTCCAATGCTTGTACAACTTAAACCCATTTCTTTTAGCAAATGTGAAATAATGTTAGAAGAATGTACTTGTCGATGCTTCACCGTGTCCACTATGATGACGCCAGGCAAATTAATAAGCAGAATGACAATGACTCTTGTCACACTAAACATCTGGAGACTTTCAACTGTAGAAACATGCATTTGACATGAAGGGCCGTCTATGCTTCATATGCAGACTAAGTGCTCTCATGTAAACAGCAGGACTTGTGTGTGTTATAAGTGGACGTGCCATTACATTTTTCCAGCCTGGAAACCCCTTTCCGGTTGTCTGTAGAAAACTCGCCACCTCATGGAAAATGAAAACCACAAAGATATTAAATTACAGCCTGTTAACTCGAGGAATTTCTCCTCTGACTGTTCTCCTGTAGAGTTTAGCTTCTGAAGCAAACACAAAAGAATAAGTCCTTTAAGGATATAATGAATAAGTATGCACAGTTCCTGTCTGATTCAGATTCTAAATATTTTTGGGGTATAATTATCTGATTAGATATTTTAGGAGACACTTTTGAAGAGTCTGAAAGACTTTGCCAAAACACTTCATCAAGTGGATGCTTTCTGTGGTATATTTAGCCTCAGAATACTTCAAAATTGCATCTCATGAACGCAAATGGATTTAAAAACTTTCCTGGATTATTTGACGGATGGGGTGGTTGAAGCTGTTGATTGCTGCTTCTTCATAGACACTATTTAGCTTCATGAATCTTAAGCCCAAAGTATACTTCATTTTTTTACGCGTATGCGAGGGTCAGCGTACAGTGAGCGTGACGCGAATTTCGTTATCAGAAGAGTATGCGTGTACTGTACACACCGTAATTTGTGCACACAGATCGCACATGCACATTTAATTTTTTTTTTTGCAGTAAGAAAAACTGCATAAGCAGAACAGACCAGAACTCATGCAAGCTACAGCGACAATGGAGGCCTAGATGACAGAAGAGGTTAGAAAGTACCCTCATTTGTACAACTCTAGCATGAAAGAATACAAAATATTTACATGGGTTGTAATCGTCGAACGCCTGTGTATGCGTACGAGTCGAATTAAGTATACTTTGCAAGGCTGTGCGTTTGACTGTGTGCATACACTAGCGTACGCGTAAAAAAAATGAAGTATACCCTCGGCTTTAGGGGCTGATTACAAGACGCTGTTTTCAAATAAAAACGGAAAACTTTTTATTTACATGACAACAGCGTTTGGGAGCCTGAAAATGTTAACGGGTTTCAAAGTGCACATTTCTGAAAACAATACCGTTATCGTCTCCATGTAGACCACAAAAACATAAATTTGTGAAAACGGTGACATCATGCGCATGCATATTACAACTTCAGTCTATAGGTGCGTAGTGTTTCCAGAGTACCTGAAAACCATACTTGTCTAAGAGTATAGATACCTACAGTGAAAATGATTACAAGTCACCAATTCTAATATGATTTGAGTAAAAGTCTTAAGAGAACTGTATCTGATTTTAACAGTACTTTAGTATTTTACTCATACTGAATGTATGCTCAAAAATGCACTAGTCCTCAACTCCTAAGAGATATGCCAGTGAAAAACAAGCATGAAACAGTTGATTTGTGAGGAGAGCAATCACGTTTATTTTCTAAAATCATAATAAAACTGAACACCTTCAAATTGCAATAAATCAAGGTCGACACAACAACCTTTTAAACGTCTACAAACTCTCAAGTCTCAATTAAGCTCAAGTGCTCAAAAAGAACATAAATAAACCAATATCCAAAGGTCTCTTTAATATAAAATGAAGTTAAGTAAAATTAAATAGTTAAAGCCCACTTGCACTGGACGTGGTTGTTTCAGCCTCATGCCATTATTTCATATATGAAACACCTTCGATTCAGTGACTACTTGCTAATGCATTCACATTCACTAAAGTAGCCTTGTTGACAAGTTTGGATGAGTAACGGCAAAACGAACAAGATACAGTACCTTAATTGCCTTGTAGTTGGCAATATCACTTCTTTTGTAGCAGAAATAAACTGCTGCAGAGAAAGTTAGGTGCCATGCAAAATGTAACAATTGCATTACTCATCACAAATATTGGAGTAAAGAGTACATATATTTATATATTTAAAATGTAGTCAAGTAGAGAATAAAAGTTGCTAATATCTTTGATACTCAATAAAACTACAAAGTATTTTTAAGTACAGTAACTAATTACATTTACTCAAATGTTTTATACCACTGAGTGTTTCTTTACAAAGTGACATCACAGTAACGCTTCAGTATAGGGAACACATATAAACTATTAACTACAACTTTTCCCACAAAAAACTCCTAATTTACTGCTTATTAATAGTTAGTAAGGTAGTTGTTAAGTTTAGGTATTGGGTAGGATTAAGAATATAGAATATGGTCAGAATATGGCATTAATATGTGCTTAATAAGTACTACTAAATAGCCAATATTCTAGTAATATGCATGCTAATAAGCAACTAGTTAAAAGACCCTAAAATAAAGTACCACACACGTGGATTTCCTCATGTAAAGCTGTATTTTCTATGTTCAGCATACTAGTGTGCTACTACTCATTCTGCGTATGTAGTATGCAGTGCTGAAGAGCTGCAGTAAGCTGTTGAAGACTGAGCTGGTTTTCTGCTGCCTTTCATTTTACCATTTAAATCTGTGTTGATATTTGTGCAGCGATTCTCAGTGAGGATCATTAGGCCGCTCCGTAATTAAAGTTTCCTTTAGCCTGCGGAAAAAATGACAAGTAATACAAACCCTCCCTCCATGCAGAAGCTGCCCGCTCTTCTGTTTTATGAATAAAAAATCTATAATGAATATTAATATTTTGCAGCCTGTGTTCCCATGTGAACAAAGCTACCTGGAATTAATTTGTACAACTGTGCCACAGGCAGATCCACTGCTTATGCCAAGTTCAATGTTTCTTCAGTTTTGCCATTAAAAATTCTTCTTTTATGTTGTATGGAGGACCTGCTCTGCTGTGCACATCTACACCTAGTTCTCTGTCTGAACATGATGTTAGAAACAGCATCTTTAATGTCATGAGATCTTCCCAAAAACAAGCACTATGTGCTGAATAGAATAGTAGCTTATTTCTTACTAAATTTTGCTCAGTACATACTGTATGCTTTCAATTATTGTTTATATTGAGTCTGTTTATCATCTTGGAAGGAGATTATGCAGAAGTCATTATGCATTTTTAAAGGGGACCTATTATGCCCCTTTTAACAGCTCATGCTTCGGTTGCTCAACAACAACAAAGTTGGAGAATCTCACGCAGACAAAATGAGGATTGTCAGTAACGGCGTTCAGGCTTACGCTGTTCAAACCGGAGTCGACACTGATGGAGAGACTCAGGAAGAAGTTACAACTTTTAGAATGAAACTGGACGTTTCTGAATGGTTAGTGGATAAATTTCTGTAGTTGCTGTGGAGTTGATTCAACTCATCGACTAGCATGTGCCGTCATGTTAATCTTTTGTGCAAATACAGCATTGAATTGATTCTCGTTTGTGAAGCAGTCCGGCGTAAAATGACAGCATGGTAACAACACTCTACTACAACAACTCTTCCTCTTCTCTAAAGCAGCCCAACATGGCCTCACCCCCTTTGTTGTGTGTTCTTGGTGACGGGGTTTATGTAAATTTCGGGGTTTGTGATGTCACAAACCCAGGAAGAAGCTTGTTGTAGTCCTCTTTTGTTGTAGTCCTTAAGCGATTTCTGTAAAAGAAAATATCTCACTTTGCATTGAACTTTGAGTGTCGTAACTTTGCAGATGTTGTTTATGCTCAAACAGCAACATTACACACTAACTAAAGTTAAAAAATTGAAATCATAATCAAGGACCTCTTTAATAGATTTTTGTGTAAAATGTCTGAGCTTTTTGTCAGTTAACTAATGATTCAAGAAGGAGATGTTAAAAATCACAGCAATAATAATTTCAGTTCATTCTATCACACTGGAAATTGACAATCAAGAGCAGATTATATAAAACCATAATTAATAATTGAGCACCAATAATAATTAAGCAGCAAATCAGCATATTAGAATGATTTCTGAAGGATCATGTGACACTGAAGACTGGAGTAATGATGCTGAAAATGCAGCTTTGATCACAGAAATAAATTACATTTTAAAATATATTCTCATTTATTTTAAATTATAATAATATTTTACAATATTACTGTTTTTACTGTATTTTTGATCAAATAAATGCAGCCTTGGTGAGCAGAAGCTCAAAAACATTAAAAAATCTTACCAAACCTAAACTTTTGAACACTGTGTACATACTGTGCACAGTATGCATAATATACACTGCAGAATTAGTCCAAGTGTGTGCTATTTTGAACACAGCCTGCCTATTTAGGAACTAAGTGGATTGAGTAACTGTCTGATCAGTGTAATGGCTCCATTCTGCTGTTTGCAATATCTGGAAATCGTGTAGTGCTCTAGAGAATTCAGAGAAGTCAACGCATGGCCACTGTTCCCTAGAGTGCTGTTGTTGATTCCCCTGCACAAATCGCAATTAAGGGCTGTGATTCAGTGTGACGGCGTTATCAAAGATTGCATGCTGCAAAGCCCCTTCCTGCAGGAGCCGAGCGCAGCCCCTAATGAGGTGTCAATCACGCGCACTAAACCCCAGGGCTGAGGGAGCCAGAGGTTTTTATCTTCGGCTCATCTGCTCACGCATTTCTGTGTTTTTTTGTCCTTCATGCTGTTCCTTCCATCCCCCCGATGAGGGATATTTTCTGCTTTCCTCATGAATATCCATATTACCACGATTCTCAGTGGATTAGTTGAAGTTTTACTGTGTGAATCACTGCATATAATATGACATCATGGGGCACTAGTTTCTAAGGTGGAAACAAGGTCAGATTCACAATACAATACTTTTGATTCAGAATACTGGATGCATAGGCTATATATTCATATGATTTCTGAACATAAATAACATGGGTAAGACTTTACAATAAGACTTCATTTGTTAATATTATTTAATGCATTAACTAACAATAGTAAATATATTTTTATTGACCTTTTATGTTCATGTTAATTTACAGTGCATTAAAGGCACAATATGTAATTTTTCGCCACTAGAAGTCACTTATTTAAAACAAAGGCGTATCTTGATGACGCCTTGATTTCGCAGAATCATGGGAGGTGTTGTTTTCATGTATACAGCTGGTGGAAAAGAATCCGACGGGACTTGAGCAGAAATCATGTTCATGGATGAGATTATTAATGTTACTGTAGTATGAAGCAGAGCAGGGTTGAGTGCTGTTCGAGCAGAAATGAGGCCGCTGGAGCGATTGCTAATAAGAGACGAGCGCGACAAACGGCTCGAGAGCAGTGGAGCTTTTATTATGCCGCAGACGAGCACTACCGTTTCTTCTGGTCATATTAGATACATTTGTGTGTTGAAAGTAGTTATAATGCTACTCTGCGTTCGCTCGGTGGCTGCTATAAGACACTTGTTGTACACTGCAGTAAGCTAGATCGATTTTAGTCATGGTAAAACATGATACTCGCGGTAAATCAAGAAAACGAGATTTAAACAATAAGACTTACTGTGTATATATAACATGATTAGTTTTCTGTTGATGAATGTATCCAAACAGTCGCTCACCTGTCTAATGTGGTAGATTTTCCCCTACGCACCTCACTTAAGTTACCTGTTCCTGGGGCGTCTCCTAATCGACACCCGAGCGTCTCCTAATTGACACTCAATAAATTTCCTGATCTTTCGGGGCGTCTCCAAATCGACACTCAATAATATCTCGGTCAACGTCTTGACCCTCAAAAACCTAGTGTTCCCTAACCTGACTTGCTGCGCAGCAATAAACAGAGACTCCAGTTTTTGTCCTTCAAAGCTTTAATCATGGCCGGGAGAGTTCCCATCAATTCAAGAGAATCTCTCTCCGAACAAAGGAATACAGCAGGTTTTATAGGATTTCAGGTACATTTCACAGTCAGTATGGCATGATCTATTACTCATTATCATTAGTCTTAATATGGCTGGTTCAGATTTAAGAAAAACATCTCAGTTCCTCTGTCCCGCTCACTGGCAGAGTAAATTTAGATTAGAAGAAGGGAATCACAAGATCATCAAAAAATATCACCGGGTTAATAGTTCAGATTACTCAATAGGTTAAAACAATTTTTCAAAGACTATTTTTTATCCTTAGAAGGATGCTGTCTAGCCAGCACAGCAGAATTTTTCCACTTGTTACAACACTCAGTCCTAGTGACTATTTCTCTATTTCAAAGTTAGCTTATTAGGCCTGTAGAAGAAAAGAAATGTTAGTTCATTATTAATTAGTTCAAAATTTCCATCACACTAATAAAATACATAATATATTAAAGCGTCTTTGGTGTTTCCATGGTTTCTAAAAACCGGACATCGAGGGTAACGCGTGTCCTGGTTAAAACTGCTTATTTCTCAGGATTTAAACATTCTTAGAAACATTTAGGATAATGTAAGTGCACAAGTCAACAAAATCTATAACTTTGTTCTAGTGTTTTTTGGATATTTTAATCCAAAAATCTTAACTATAATGCCAACAGATAAAGCTATTGCTTTTAAAAATCTAGTAGAAAATGTTGTGATGAACATTAACTAAGATTAATGAATGCTCTAGAAGTGTTGATCATTCATGTTTACTAATGTTAACGTATAAAACTTTATTGTAAAGTGTTACACTCTAAAATGCTGGGTTAAAAACAACCCAAGTTGAGTTGAAAATGGACAAACCCGGTGATTGGGTTGTTTTAACCCAGCGGTTGGATGTTTGCAATCTATTTGGGTTCATTTTGAGCCAGCCATATAGTAATATTTAAACAATAGTTGGGTTAAATAAAACTACCCAGCATGTTGGGCAAACATTTAACCCATCCGCTGGGTTTGTCCATTTTCAACCCAACTTGGGTTGTTTTAACCTGGCATTTTTTGTAAATGATAAAAATAAATTTATTATGAAGTATTTTTTATTATGAAATAAAAGCAAAAAGGCTTTCGTGGCTGTAATATAATGTGAATACTGTATGTTCACTAGTTGCTGTGCTTGTGTCTAAACAGATGATGCAAAAAATGACTGATATACAGTGGGTAAGTATTATAAAAACACTTTCTAATTTGTTATGTTTTGTGTTTAAAAGTGTTCTCAAAAGTAATTATTCACTTATAAAGTCTAATTTGATTATATAAAGTATATGCATGCTGCAAGATGTTTTTCCTTCTCTAATGTCATTTGGTGATATTTGATTCTCAGTGTGTTTGATTCAGCTGGTGTTTTGTTGATTTTTAGTTGGATGTATGAAGTCATTTCTCCTCAAGTTCACCCAACAACATCAACAACTAAGTTTTGCAAAATGTTTTGATTGTAAAGTGTTTCTGCACTTTGACACTGAGACCAGTATTTTTCATAATGCCTGAAAACTGAATTGGATTCGGTTGGTAACTCGTCTTTCTTCACACGTCCTCTGACAGTGTTTTGAAGATATTTTTCTCTCACTTGTGCGCATTACACGAGTGTCTCGTTCATGAGGACGCTCTGCAGTGAAATAAATGAGCTCTTGCTTCACACCGCCTCTCACCATCTCCGTCCAAATCCAAATTCTGTTCCCCCGGCGTTCACACTGGTTATCAGTCACACTCGACCACTCCAGAGCGTCTCCTCTGCACAATTATTCCAGCACATGCGCCGCTCTCTCCTGAGGAAAAACAAGACATGTCGAGAGAAAAAAGAAAAGACAATCAAATTCAATTATTCCAGAGTCCATCGTCACGTGTGTGAATCTGTGAGAGTGTGAGGTTGGGCCGAATGAAACTACTCAAGCGTGAGATGTATATATATATAAAAGAGTTGTAGCAGTTTCATGAGTTACTGGGCAGTAGGAGGATTCTGGGATGTCAGGGCAGAATAGGTTGGGTCATGTATTGTTGATATGATTTTCACGATGATTTTGCAGGCAATATGGAATTAAGCAACGTCCTTAATATTGAAATTAATGACACGATCTGTGTATTTATTTATTTATTTATTTATTAAAATGACATTTTTATTGTGAAGTAAATAATAAAAATAAAAAGGGTAAAGTATTTATTTAATTATTCATAAAATTAAAAAATATGACATTTTATTGTGCAATAAATAATAAAAAGAAAAAAAATATACAAATTATTTATGTATTTAATCAAATAAACAATAGACATGGAATAAAGCAACATCATAAATATTGAAATGAATGACGAAATCTGTGCACATTATTCCATTATTCCATTTATTATTTCCATCTTGAAAAGACCTTTGACCCCATATGAATAGACATATATGTCCAGTATTGTTATTATTAACTAGAACTATTAAATATTGTTTTCATTAATGGAAATAAAGCTATATATATATATATATTAGATGAAAACCATACTGCAAAGTAAATTATTTGCTTGTTTGTTTGTTAGTTAATAAAAGACTTTTTTATGTTTTTTTTTCTGCTCTCCATTCTGGACACTTTTCACAATCCAAACATTTCCTGATGAATGGCTTTCATTTTTCTCATGGAATATCATTTATCACTCTGAAATCAGTCGTGTTATGGAAGTAAATCAGTGGCGAATGCCGTTCTGCTTTGGCTTTGGTTTGGTTATGGACCGACACGCATTTTACTCGCGCTCATGTCAATCTTCGAGAATGAATGCTTTTTTATGTGTGCAGAATGAATGCTGCCGTCCTGCTGAAGTCTGCCATGTTTAGAAGAGGAGCACGGGGCCTTTGTGCATTAGAGACTCGACTTCAAGAGCTGCTCTAATGCAAAACACAGAGGCTGAGTATAAATATATAGCCCGGCACCGCATTTTGCAACATGCTTCTCCTGCCAAGACATTGAAGGCGGCAGCTAATGAGAACCATGCTGGAGGATGCTGGGAAGGGCAGAGGGAAAGACAACTTTATACGACTTATTCCCAAACAGCCTTATTAGCCAAAGCAGAGGTTGATGTTGTTCATATGTATCCGACATGGGAAAAGCAGCTGCCGTCGTGTGGGAGAACGTCTAACGACAGTCTGGGCGAGTATTTGGATCGGACTTTTACGATGTGCCGAACTCCGTCCACCATTTTCTGGCGTATTGCTGGTGTTCAGGGCTCATGAGGGTTTATTTAGTCAGAGCTGGTGCAGCGTCTTTATTGTAGTTCAGCCACAACTACTATATCTGTCAACGGCCTGTCAAACACGCTGAATTAACACCGACAAGTGCCAGCCTTTACCAAAAGTAACGTATCCAGGTCATAATTCATCCTAATATATATATATATATATAGTGGTGTCAAAAGTACTGACCACGATACCAAGTTGGTACTGAAATGTTAAAAATATGACACTTTGAGCGCTGTTGAGCGGATTCATAAACACCTCTGATTGGCCATTGTGTTCACGCGCTCATCAGATATGTCTGTGATTGGCTACAATGATCACCACTTCAAAAACATGTTGTAAATAGACATCAATGACACTCTTTACTGAGTATTTACACAGATACACACGGGAGCGTTTAAAAGCAGGTGTCTATCAGTGGACCGGTCCGCTTTCAAATTCAAACCCTTCTGTGTGCTTTTAAACACTCCCCTGTGTTGATCATTTTATCCAATCACAGACATATCTGATGAGCGTGTGAACACAATGGCCAGTCAGAAGTGTTTATGAATCCGCTCAACAGCACTCAAAGTGTCATATTTTTAAAATTTCAGTACCGACTTGGTATCGCGGTCAGTACTTTTGACAACATTAACTAAACTGTTAACTAAAACTATAAAAATTGTTTTTAGTACTTGAACTAAAGAAAAAGAAGACCTTCGATTTTATTCATTGTTGACTATGAAAATAAAAAACGAATAAAGCTGACATAAAATAAAATATTATAAATAAATATTAGATGAAAAGGTTAAATGAAAACTAAAAATGAAATAAAAAATAACTAGAAATAAAAACTAAAAAGCAAAATAGAAATATTAAATAAACAAAAAGTACACAACAAAATAGCTAAAACTTAAACTACAATTAAAATGGAAGCTGAAAATATAAAAAATAAAAGCTAATTCAAAATATTAATTAATACTATACAGTAATAGTATATTAATAATTCTGAATCTGGGATATTTACCATGATTGTCTCATGCAGTGGACAGATGCTAATCTTAATACTCCTAAACAGGCTCCATTTTCTTTAAATGCAACATAATTCCTCATTTCTTTCGGTTGAATCTGGGTTGAAATATGACCTGGACGTTTTCTTGACAGGTTTGGTGAGACTCGCCCAGACACAGATTCTCTCTGCCGAGTTTCAGTAGTTTTCTGGCAGGGTAGGGCTGAAATGTTTGGCCACGGTGGAGGGAGATTAAGTGGCTTCGGGGCGTCTTAACATTTTGAGAGACTAAAGACAGAGCCAAGGACCGTGTTTAGCATACAAAACACTACAATCTCGAATGTGATTCAGGTCACTGAAGTTCTGACCCGAGGGAATTCACAGAGAGTGAGAACTTCTACTGTACATACAGCACATCAGTGGCTCATTTATAGCATTTGCTGTTAACACAAAGTATGATTGTACATTTCCATGCACATTAGAATTTTTAATGTCTTCAATTTTTTTGGTAACACTTTAGTATAGGAAACATGTATTCACTATTAACTACAACTTTTCCCTCAATAAACTCCTAATTTACTGCTTATTAATAGTTAGTAAGGTAGTTGTTAAGTTTAGGTATTGGGTAGGATTAAGAATGTAGAATAAGGTCATGCAGAATAAGGCATTAATATGTGCTTAATAAGTACTAATAAATAGCCAAAATTCTAGTAATATGCATGCTAATAAGCAACTAGTTAAAATACCCTAAAATAAAGTGTTACCATTTTTTTTTTCTTCAGATGAGCACATGCATTAATTACAGTCGAAGTTCTGAGTCGAACTCTTCACGATTTCCTTTTCCTCCAGAATCTTGGCCAAAAACGAGGCCAGCATTACCTCATGTGGCGAAGCCAACCTGCGAATAGAAGAAGAGAGTAAACAAAATAAAACCTGAGAGAAAGAGGGTCAGAGCTGCATGACTGGCGTTAACTTGTGATGAGAAGTGTTTGTTTATGTGTGTGGATCCTGTATGAGCTGTGCTGGTGTTTGTGGTGTTGACAGGAGTGTGTTTGTTAATGAGGTCCGACCGACGGAAAGACAGGAAAGGATTCATGAACCACGGGAAGTCCGACAATGTGTCAGCACTAGGGTTGTGTGAAGCATTATTGCTACTAAAGTGCCGCAAGTGTCAGTTCCTGTCCTGGACATCAATGTGCTGCTACTTACACACATTTAAAAACGTCAAAAGATTGCATGAAAAATCAGTAGAGTTGCAAATACACTTTCATCTTGCCACAAACACAATGTTTTTACTGTTAGTGTATATCTCCTTGACTTTTATACTCACCAAGGTTGCATTTATTTGATCAAAAATACAGTAAAAACAGTAATAATGTGAAATATTATTATAATTTAAAATAACTGTTTTCTATTTGAATATATTATAAAATGTCATTTATTCCTGTGATTCAAAGCTGAATTTTCAGCATCATTACTCCAGTCTTCAGTGTCACATGATCCTTCAGAAATCATTCTAATGTAAAATTCAGTTTTGCATCACAGGGATAAATTATATTTTAAAGGGGTCATATAATGCCACTTTTACAAGATGTAAAATAAGTCTCTTAGAGTGTGTATGTGAAGTTTTAGCTCAAAATACCCCACAGATAATTTTTTAAAGCATGTTAAATTTGTCTCTTTTTGAGGGTGAGTAAAAACACTCCGTTTGTGTGTGTGTCCCTTTAAATGCAAATGAGCTGCTGCTTCCAAGAAGAGGGCGGAGTTTCAAGAGATTGTGTTAGCAGCTCCGATAGCCTCACTGAAAAGTGTTCAGCCTTTTATGTTCAAACCGGAGTCAGACAATGATGGAGAGACTCAAGAAGAAGTGACAACATGTAGAATGTAACAGGATGTTTCTGAACGGTTAGTTGATGAATTTATGTAGCTGATGTTGAGTTAACTATCTTAAAGTCATTGATTAGCATATTCTGTCATGATGATCTATAAAGCGCTCGTGTGGGAACTGTTGTAAAATGCCTACAGAGTCAGAGAATATATGCTGCATGAAGATAGAACAGGTATAATTTAGTTTAATTACGGTTATAACTTTTGTTGTCATCTTGCTTTTATGACATGCTATTGCATTTGTGTTACATACTATATTGCAATAACATGGCCTCACCCCCTTTGTTGCGTGTTCCCGGGGACAGGGTTTGTGTAAATTTTAGGGTTTGTGATGTCACCAACCCGAGAAGAAGCTCGTTGTAGTCCCTACCAGCCGTTTCTTGTAGTCCTTTCCTTAAAAGAAAATATCTCCCTTTGCATTGAACTTTGAGCGTCGTAACTTTGCAGATGTTGTTTATGCTCAAACAGCAACATTACACACTAACTAAAGTTAAAAAAGTGAAATCATAATCAACCACCACTTTAAAATTCATTATAATAGAAAACAGCTCTTTTAAATCGTAATAATATTTCACAATATTACGTTTTTACTGTATTTTTGATCAAATAAAAAAAGACATCTTTACATCAAAACAATAAAAAATAGTGTATGTTTGGGTCGTTTCAGTTTTTCAGATCAGACTTTACCTTCTTTTAAAGCCGCATACAAAGTGCAAAAACTCCTTTTTAAAAGATGACTGACAGATGCGTAGGCGGTCCTTCACTGATGCCTGCGACAGAACACAGTCTGATGTGTCCATTTAATTAAGTTCTTATCAGTCTTGTTAATAATATTCTGCTCTAAACGATGTGTCACAGAACGTATAATTACAGTCCACTGCTGTTAACCGAACAGTGAAAAACAATCTGTCTGCTGACTGATAAAGTGACAGATGTGGGGTGTTTTGCAGGGTTGTTAATAAACTAATGACTCCAAACACATGTGAGCATAAAGGGTTTTTTGCACTGATTTCAGACTGAGTGAAAATCTTCAGAATGGATTTAAAAAAGAGGTCCTATTGCTTTTTTACCTGTTCAACTCTCTTTAGTGTGTAATGTTGCTGTTTGAGCATGAAAAAGGTCTGCAAAGTTTCAAAGCACAAAGTCACTCCAGAGCAAGTTGTTCTCTAAATCAGTGTCACTGTTTCTGAACTCCCTAAAACACCTCCATTGTAGTCTTGAGTTTTCTACTGGGAACAAACACGTCACAATATCCATCATTTAAATAATTCCCACCCAAAGCATATGCAAAATAAAGGGGCGTGGTTATGATAAGGGGCGTTGCATTTCTGAAACACGCTCAAAGACACTGGTCCAGCCGACCAATCAGAGCACACTGCACTTTTCAGAAGGAGAGGCTTCATAGAAACAGGAACTAAACAGAGCGTTACTGACAGACTGGGAAGAGAGGAGCTGCAACAATGGAGAATATGTGGAAAAATAAGGTGTTTTTTCCAAGCTTACGAATAAATTTCGTATTTGAAATCACCAATGAACAGTCTCATAAATTTTGTTTCTAAACGCTCAAATCATGACAAAAAAATGGCATTTTTCAGGCTGGACCAGCCAATGCGCATGTGCAGTCATAAGCGTGCGTCTCAGAACACTGACTAAGTGTCACAAGTGTGCACAAGTGAAGTCATGTGATCCGCAACACAGGCCTAAAGCATCAAGTAGTAGAACTAATCAACTACAAGTACAACCCCCTACACTAGTAAAGATACTGCACCAGAGGGGATTATGGGTCGTAAATGCATCCAGTTGTTAGATTAATGAATTTTCATTTAAAGTTCAAAGTGAACCTTGAAGGGCCCTGAAGTGCATTCTGGGGGTTCACAGTGGAGTCACAGGAATATGTTACATAATGAAATGTATCAAACGACCTCTAGATCAATAGAGTTCTGCTCTCAGCGACTGCAGGCTCATTTTATATAAACCAACACTCCCAGTGTATGCGATATTTTCTCTTTTAAGGAGATGCGAATATTAATTTCAAGATGGATGCAGTTTTATTTTAGTATTATATAGTTAAAGTTTTTGTAATTTTGTTGTGTATTTTTGTCATTTTTATGTTTGTTTTTTTAAATATATCTGTAACACTTTATAATAAAGTCCCATTTGTTAAAATTAGTTAACATGAACAATGAAAAATGGTTCTAAATCATTTATTAATCTTAGTTAATGTTAATTTCAGCATTTACTAATGCAAAATCAAATCAAATGTTGTATCTGTTAACATTATTTAATGGACCTAAACTAACATGAACAATGAACGGTTGTGTTTTTATTAGTTTAAAATAAGTTTTTATTTTATTTCAGTTAACATTTATTTTATTTCAATTATCAAATTTTTTTTCATTTTTAAACCCTGGGGCTGGTTGCATAAACCACTTAGACTAGTCTTAAAAGTTAAGACACTAATGTTTTTCTTGGTCCTAAATTTTTAAAGTCTGTTACATAAAAAGGTAGATTGGTGTAATTTGAATTGGAAAAATAACATTGATTACCCCTTGGTTAATTGCAAGTTGGTCAAACTAGTTCTTAAAAGTTAACTGGCCCCTGAACAACAATAATAACCCTGGGTGTAAATATGGTAACGTAGTCAACATATTGTTTGCTTGTCTGTATTTTGTCTGTTTACCTGCAGACAGCTTATATTGTGTATATTTACAGCAAACACAAAGCTGGTTGGGATGAACTGCTCATTTCATACTTCCTCCCCACAACAGCTTGTAAGTTTTTATTCTGAGAGAAAAAATATGCCATTATTTCTCAATCCTATTATGTTTTGCATCAATCATACAGGGAAATGTTAACATAATAACAACATAACATAACAAAAGACATCTAAAAACACTTCTGTTTCAAAACCATTGTAAAATTATTGTATAAATATTTATAGTCCCAGCTAACAAGGAACATTCTCAGAACTTTGGCTGTCATTCTGGCAAGGTTCTCTCAAAGTTATGAAACATTCTTCTAGTAACGTTAAACATTCATTCAAAGTTATCTGGTCCTTAATAATGCTCTTAAAACATTAGCACAAAAACTTTATTTATACCTCGTTCATGGAACTTTTTTTTTTTTTTTTTTTGGAAACGTTTTAGTTGAAAGTACTTCTAGCATTTTTTAAATGTTGGTTGTTTCAGAACGTCCAGGAAATATTCAAAAGTAACAGTTCCATAATGATTGCGAAATGGAATGTTCCCGTAATGTTCACATAACCACCAAGAAAACATTTAAAAACTGGATGTTTTGAATGTTCCAAGATCATTCAGAAATAACCAGGTGATCCCTCCCTGAAGGACATCAAAACAAGATGTTTAGGGGTCAAAGAAAGTAGTCTACCTGTAATATGAAGCTTTACCTGTAAATATGAAGATACATTTCTTGCTCTGGGGTATGCACTATAAAACCGTGCTCATTCAGGGATGTGTATTTATTGCATGGATGAAGAACATAATATGTTTAAAATGAATATGCACAGTTCAGTTGAATGATAAAATGTACCCTCTTCGATGCTGTTAAACTGAATGTACGAAGTTTGCTGAAAATATCCAACAACACTGAAATCGGAGTGTGCAGTTTATCTGTCAATCAATTGCGCATGATATTTTATATTAGCTGGGGTATTATATGAGCGAAACAAAACTCATGTTATGTTAAACATGCATCCTCCAGTGCTGTAGGGGCAGCAAAGCCTCTTCAGTGAGAACTAGCATTAAGTGAAAATCTATTTTATAAATGCATGTCAATAATCTTGTTGTGAACGTTTCATCTATGTATATGTTTTTCTTTAAATAGTTTTGACCTTTTTAATCAAAATGTAAAAACTGCACCATTGTGCTAATCTCTCTATTGACTGCCATTCAAATGCAGATGTGTATTCTGAAGCAAATTTTTATGCTGCTTGCAAAAATGTTTATTTCATTTGAATACACGGATACTTTTCAAAGGCTGTCAATGGAGAAAGATGTCATTTTCAATCCTCCATTATCAACCATCCTCACTGTAATTATTCACAATGGGATGTTTGTGTGCTACTAAAATGACGTCAGAAATACGCCAGACATCTACGCCACATCAAAGACTATAGAATAACACACTCATATTGTTTTGAATGCATTTGTTGTCATGATTTGAGCGTTTAGAAACAAAGTTTATGAGACAGTTGTTGTCAGATTTCATTGGTGATTTCAGATATGAAATTTAATCGAAAGTCTGCCGAACAGCTTTGGAGAATTTGATGTTTCCCCATTCAAAGCGATAGGAGCTGCACTTGGATGCCCGAGAGCCGTTTCAAAGATGGCCGCCGAGTGAAATGACTTGTCTTAAAGGGACTTTGGCCACATGCAGACCCTGGAGAACGGTGTACAAGTAGTCTTTCTTAATCATAAAGTGTTGGCTTGTTTTTGACCTGCCAATGATGTAAACACAACTATAAGTGTTCACATTTGTTTATTCCTTCGAGTGGAGAAGAGACAATGAATGTTTAAGCACTAACTAGGCAAGAATAGTGTTGGTGCTAGCAGCTGAAGTTCTTCACTGCTCTTATTTATTTATTTATTTATTTGGTCAGCCGCAACCACACACTCTCCAATAAATATGCTTGTGTTGTGAAAGCAGCAGTGGGTTTGGCTCTAGATCTCCCGCTAAACTCCTCATTTGCGTACTTCCGCTGTCCATTTGGTGCTCCGCAGCAGTGTTTTTCTGGGCTAGTTACAAAATGAGCCAGATCTGTGCTAAAAAACAGCTGCTTCACATTTACAGCAAACACACCGGCCTTAAAGGGTTAGTTCACCCAAAAATGAAAATTCTGTCATTTATTACTCACCCTAATGCCGTTCCACACCCGTAAGACCTTCATTCATCTTCAGAACGCAAATTAAGATATTTTTGTTGAAATCCGATGAAAACACCGCTTCAGGAAGCTTCAGAGCGTTATGAATCAGCGTGTCGAATCAGCGGTTCGGAGCGCCAAAGTCACGTGATTTCAGCAGTTTGGCGGTTTGACAAGCGATCCGAATCATGATTCGACACGCTGATTCATAACGCTCCGAAGCTTCATGAAGCAGTGTTTTGAAATCGGCCATCACTATATAAGTCGTTATTTAATTTTTTTGGCACACCAAAAATATTCTTGTCGCTTTATAATATTAATATTGAACCACTGTACTCACATGAACTGATTTAAATATGTTTTTAGTACATTAATGGATCTTGAGAGTGGAAATGTCATTGCTGGCTATGCAGGCCTCATTGAGCCAACGGATTTCAACAAAAATATCTTAATTTGTGTTCCGAAGATGAATGAAGGTCTTACAGGTGTGGAACGACATGAGGGTGAGTAATAAATGACATTATTTTCATTTTTGGGTGAACTAACCCTTTAAGCTCAGAATTTAATGATGTGAAATACATCAAAATCCACCACGACCACTGTAGTTCTCATGCTACGTTTTGTGTTGATTCTTTCTAAACCATTAACTTGGCTATTGAGTATTATATTGTAATATTATTATATATTGCAAAACACTTTTGCTGCAATTGAGGTGGGATACGGGTAAGGTTAGGGACAGGTTTGGTAGGTTTAAGGGTGGGTTAAGGTGTAAGGAAAAATAGAAATTAATTTCAGCTGTAATTATATGCAGGTATTTTTAAACATTTAAGTACAATGTAAAATCATTTTTGTACACAATAAGTTCATTGTATTAAATGATTAATTTAAATGTTAGTAGTTAAAGATCTACTATCAGATGTCCCAGCACAATTTGAGTCTCTGTGTTTATGCTTCACAGCTAAAGTTACTGGAAAGCTGCACTATTTTGAAAACTAGAAGTGTTGCTACTTTTAGTTACTCTGGTCGCTATACTTTTTTTCCCTAAATGATGGTTGACTGTAGTTGAACTGCTTTAAATTATTATTAGCTTGTAGCTTGCAAAGCTCCAGGTTAAAAATAGCTTCTTCAACACTGCATGCACACAAACACATATAAACGTATGAAAATTTGCCAAAACCTAAAATAATCCAGTGGAAAGTCTGTTTCTACAATCAGGGAACGTTTCGTGAGAACAAAATAGCGTTTGGATTTGGAAAACGCAACAGAGATCTGATCCAAGACAGGATGCTGAGGGGAATTAAAATAAAAATCCTTTAATTAAAAACATTGAGCGCAGCTTGGAGGGAAGAGACTCGGGTTCCTGCGAGATGGCTTGTGTGTGCTTGCCAGGCAGAACAGACAAAAGAAGCTTTCTGTGTGTCCTATTTCACAAAGAGAGATCCAAGAGGAAGGTCGAGGGCTGGGAGCGGCGGAAACAGGCTCACCGTCTACAGGAACAGGTCGACCCCGGGGCGTCTTGACCCTGAGATAGTGTCTCGTTTCCTGCCGATTGTGTGAGAGAGGTCAGAGGTCACTGGAATCTCACATGCATTAAGATCTCTTAAAGGAACAGTTCATCCATATGTGAATATTGTCGTTATTTACTCACCCTCATGTTGATGCGAAGCCTTAAATATCACACAGAACTATTATATGACTTGCAATATAGTCATAAGAATCAGGGGTTTTCAATCTTTTCAATGCCACAAACTCCCATCCTACACTCTAAATTTTATGATGGGTTAAAAACAACTCAGCAGATGGGTTAAATGTTTGCCCAACGTGCTGGGCAGTTTTATTTAACCCAACTATTGTTTAAAAATTACTATATGGCTGGCTTAAAATTAACCCAAAATAGATTGGAAATGAAAAATCAGACACATAATTACTAAAGGCAACAATGATTATCAAATGGTCAACATTTATTAATAAGCAATTGAAGAAATGTTTATTGTTTAGTTTTTATTCATTAAATGTATTAATAAATGTTCATTTATTAAACATATTGATAAATGTTCATTTCCAACATATTTTAGGTTCATTTTAAGCAAGCAGTACAGTAATTTTTAAATAATAAAACAAATATTTACCCAACCACTGGGTTAACAACCCATTCGCTGGGTTTGTCCATTTTCAACCCAACTTGGGTTGTTTTTAACCCAGCATTTTTTTAGAGTGTAAAACTTAAAAGGCATCTATACCTGTATATTTTCATATAAAGACACAATTTATGCTGTGAAAAATTACTAAAATATTATTTGGAAAACATTTCAATTCTATTACTACTTTCAGGAAAAAATCCATAGAAAAATGGATATGGTACTGGTCATTTTCTGTCAGTACAATGTTTATTAATGTCACGGTTGGTAATCCGCTGTCTCATTCTGGTCTTGTGTGTTTGTGTGTGTGTGTGTGTTCGTCACGCTGATTGTTTCATGTGGGCGTCACCGCTGATTACCAGTGATCAGCGGCAGCTGAATGTCATCTACCAGCCTATTTATTGCCCTGTCTTTCGTCCCATGTTTGTCAGATCGTTGCTGGATATCGCCCGTGCTGCTTCCTGTTATCCTGTGTGTTCCTCTGTCTGAGTCATCGTGTCGTGCTGTTCCGGTTCCAGTCCCGTTTGGATTACTCACCTGGTGTTTTCCCTTCACTCTGGATACTCTACACACGGTCTTCACTCTTCTGTTCAGGACTGCCCATCGAAGTCCCTGTGTCACCACTCTCCTGCTGGCTGCAACGTGTTGGACTCTGTGGTTTTCTCAATAAAGAGATTTTACTTGCAACTTGCATCCGCGTATTATTCCCGTGACAGAACGATCTGACCAACGTTATGGATGCAGCAAGTTCAGCTTCACTGACTGAGTTCATCAACCACAGTATCGCTCGTATGGACCAGCAGCAGGAGAGTATCACCACCACAGGGCGCGCTGTGCAAGCGCTCGTGACGCAGGTGTCCGAGCTCTCCCAACAATTACAACTTCTGAGAAATCCCGCTGCGCCGCCCACACCGCCAATTCCCCCCACACCACCGGAGCCGGGTGTCCAACCTGAGCCACGCCTACCTGTTCCTCAGAGCTATGCTGGTGAGCCCAATTTTTGCAGAGCCTTTCTTACACGGTGTTCTATGCATTTTTCCCTACAGCCCCGGACCTTTGAGAGAGAAGAGTCCAAGGTGGCGTTTGTACTCACCCTCCTCACGGGTCAGGCGGCACTATGGGGAACGGCGGTGTGGGAGAACAAGGATCCATGCTGCACCTCGTTCCAGGCACTCGCCGCCGAGATGAAGAGGGTCTTCGACCGTGCTGTGGCAGGTAAGGACGCTGCCAGACTCCTCGCGGAACTAAGACAAGGTGATCGTACAGTAGCCGACTACTCTATCGAGTTCAGAACGTTGGCGGCAGAGTGCAGATGGAACGAGGAGGCTCAGTGGGACATGTTCCTGCATGGGCTGGCCGACCGTGTCCAAAGGGAGATTTACATCTTGGACCTTCCCCAGAGTCTCAACGGACTTATCGACCTGGCATTGCGAGTGGATGCTCGTCTTAACCGCCTGGAGCGGTACACTCAGTCTAACCAAAGACTGAGAGGCGCGGAAGGTCGATCAACCAATGAGGGAGACACGGTCGGTCCCATCGCTGATCCCGAGCCCATGCAGGTAGGGAGAGCTCGGCTTTCCCGGGAGGAGAGAGAGAGGCGGAGGTCCCGAGGACTATGTCTGTACTGCGGAGGAGCGGGCCATTTTTTACATGCGTGTCCAGTAAAAGAACAAGCCCGATAGTAATGAAGAGGCTACTATCGGGTGGGATCTCTGCTGAGAAGTCCTCACCATCCACTCTCCTTCCGGTAAGACTGAGATGGGCCAACCACACACATACCTGCCAAGCCTTACTGGACTCCGGAGCCGAAGGTAATTTCATGGACATTCATTTCGCTCAGAAATTTCATCTCCCCATCACACCTCTCACCAGACAGATCTCCGTTAATGCTCTTAATGGACAGGAACTCCCCAGCATCTCCCTTACTACCTGTCCCATAACTCTTACTACGTCAGGCAACCACACTGAAACCATCACGTTTCTCCTCTTGGACTCCCCTCTGGCACCCATAGTTCTTGGTCATCCCTGGCTTAGTCAACACAACCCCAGGGTGGATTGGCGCCAACACTCTATCTCTGAATGGAGCACACAGTGTTACGAGTCTTGTCTTGTGTCTGCTTGTCCGCCTGTGTCTGTTTTTGTGTTTCAGGAGAAGGCGGCGGATTTATCAAACGTGCCCGTGGAGTACCTGGATCTGAAGGAAGTGTTCAGTAAGTCCCGTGCGGCTTCTCTCCCTCCGCATCGTCCCTATGACTGTGCTATAGATTTACTGCCAGGTAAATCTCCACCTAAAGGCAAACTTTACTCTCTTTCTGTTCCCGAGAGGGAGGCCATGGAGAAATATATTTCTGATTCTCTAGCAGCGGGGTTCATCCGACCTTCCTCTTCTCCTGCGGGGGCGGGGTTCTTTTTTGTGGGGAAGAAGGATGGTTCCTTGCGACCTTGTATTGATTACCGAGGACTGAACAACATCACGGTAAAGAATACTTATCCTTTGCCGTTGATGTCTTCAGCCTTCGAGAGGTTGCAGGGAGCATCCGTTTTCACAAAATTGGATTTACGTAACGCTTATCATTTGGTTCGCATTCGGAAGGGGGATGAGTGGAAAACCGCCTTTAACACCCCTAGGGGGCACTTCGAATACTTGGTCATGCCCTTCGGGTTGTCCAACTCCCCAGCGGTTTTTCAGGCACTCGTCAATGACGTGTTGAGAGATATGGTTGACCAGTTCATATATGTCTACCTGGATGACATATTGATTTTTTCTTCTTCTCTCCAGGAACACGTTCAGCACGTCAGGCGAGTGCTTCAGAGGCTGCTAGAGAATGGGCTTTTTGTCAAGGCGGAGAAATGCGATTTTCATGCACAGTCTGTTTCTTTTCTAGGATACATCGTCTCGTCTGAGGGAGTACGTATGGACCCTGACAAGGTTAAGGCTGTGGTAGATTGGCCAAGTCCAGATTCCCGTAAGGCCCTACAGAGGTTTCTGGGGTTTGCCAATTTTTACCGGCGTTTCATTCGTAATTTCAGCCAACTAGCCGCGCCTCTGACCGCCTTGACCTCCCCCAGAACTACGTTCAGGTGGTCCGATACAGCTGAGGCTGTATTCGCCAAACTTAAGAGCCGCTTCGTTTCGGCCCCCATTCTCATAGCCCCTGATCCTTCACGTCAGTTCGTGGTGGAGGTCGATGCGTCAGAGGTGGGGGTAGGTGCAGTTCTGTCTCAACGTTCTTCCACTGACGACAAGATGCATCCCTGCGCGTTTTTGTCCCATCGTTTATCACCCGCCGAACGTAATTATGACATTGGTAACAGAGAGTTGTTGGCGGTCAAATTAGCGTTGGAAGAATGGCGTCATTGGTTAGAAGGTTCGGGGGTACCTTTTATCGTTTGGACTGATCATAAGAACCTGGAATATATCAGGTCTGCTAAAAGACTTAACTCCAGGCAGGCTCGGTGGGCACTTTTTTTCGGACGATTTGATTTTTCTCTCTCGTACCGCCCGGGTTCCAAGAATATCAAACCCGATTCTTTGTCACGTATTTTTGATCCTTCCGAACGCCCGTCTACTCCCGAGTGTATTTTACCTGAGACATTAGTGGTCTCCACTCTTACATGGGAGGTCGAATCGAGGGTCAGTACGGCCTTAGAAGGGGTAACGCCTCCGCTCGGTTGCCCACCGAATCGTTTATTTGTGCCGGAGGGGTTACGGTCCGACGTTATCAAGTGGGGACATTGTTCCAACGTTGCTTGTCATCCAGGAGTAAATCGCACCAGTTTTTTGGTCAAGCAACGATTCTGGTGGCCATTGATGGCTCACGACATTCGCAATTTTGTTTTGGCTTGTTCGGTTTGTGCCACTGGTAAGACTTCCAATCGACCCCCAGATGGGTTACTCCAACCGCTGTCTGTCCCTTCGAGACCCTGGTCCCACATTGCGCTAGATTTCATTACCGCCCTCCCACCCTCCCAGGGAAAGACAGTCGTTTTGACCGTAGTGGACCGGTTCTCGAAGGCGGCTCATTTTATTCCCTTGCCTAAATTACCATCTGCCAAGGAGACAGCGGTAACTGTTGTAGATCACGTCTTTCGGTTACATGGCCTCCCGATGGACGTGGTTTCCGACAGGGGTCCCCAATTTGTGTCCAAATTTTGGCAGGAGTTTTGTAAGTTACTGGGTGCGACTGTCAGTCTGTCTTCGGGGTTCCATCCTCAAAGCAATGGCCAAACCGAGAGAGCCAACCAGGATTTGGAGAGAGTGTTGCGATGTTTGGTATCCAAGAATCCTTCCTCCTGGAGTCAGCAACTCTCTATGGTTGAGTACGCTCATAACTCGTTACCAGTGTCGTCCACGGGCCTCTCTCCGTTTGAATGTAGCTTAGGTTACCAGCCACCTATCTTTCCCAGTCTGGAATCCGAAGTCGCGGTCCCCTCCGCTCACGCCTTCGTCCAGAGGTGCCGCCACACCTGGAGTAGAGCCCGTGAGACTCTCCTTCAGGTGGGGGCGCGCACCAAGGCTAAGACCGATCGCCACCGGTCGAAGCCTCCCGTATACGTCGTGGGTCAAAAGGTGTGGCTTTCTACCAAGAACATTCCGCTCCGCTCCGTATCTAACAAGTTAGCTCCCAAATTTATTGGCCCGTTCCCTGTCACCAAGATTATTAGTCCGGTGGCTGTCCGACTCAAACTTCCTCCGGCGTACAGGAGAATACATCCCGCCTTCCATGTATCAAAGATTAAACCCGTGTTTCATTCACACATTAATCCGCCGGCCCCGGTTCCCCCACCGCCGCGACTCGTAGACGGGGAACCTACATATTCGGTAAACCGTATTCTGGACTCGAGACGGAGGGGACGCGGATTCCAGTACTTGGTGGACTGGGAAGGTTACGGTCCGGAGGAGAGAAGTTGGGTTCCTGCTAGGGACATCCTGGATCACTCCCTTATCGATGATTACAATCGACAGGTAGGTTCGTCTGGGAACGCCAGGAGGCGTTCCTAGGAGGGAGGGTACTGTCACGGTTGGTAATCCGCTGTCTCATTCTGGTCTTGTGTGTTTGTGTGTGTGTGTGTGTTCGTCACGCTGATTGTTTCATGTGGGCGTCACCGCTGATTACCAGTGATCAGCGGCAGCTGAATGTCATCTACCAGCCTATTTATTGCCCTGTCTTTCGTCCCATGTTTGTCAGATCGTTGCTGGATATCGCCCGTGCTGCTTCCTGTTATCCTGTGTGTTCCTCTGTCTGAGTCATCGTGTCGTGCTGTTCCGGTTCCAGTCCCGTTTGGATTACTCACCTGGTGTTTTCCCTTCACTCTGGATACTCTACACACGGTCTTCACTCTTCTGTTCAGGACTGCCCATCGAAGTCCCTGTGTCACCACTCTCCTGCTGGCTGCAACGTGTTGGACTCTGTGGTTTTCTCAATAAAGAGATTTTACTTGCAACTTGCATCCGCGTATTATTCCCGTGACAATTAAGTTTACGAACATTTCCTTTAATCGTAAAACACAACGCAATTCAATGCATAATTCAAATACTTGTAAAACACCTGTGAAAAAAAATAATACAGAAAGTTCCTTCACGTTAACACAGCAAATTGAGCCCTTTTTTATTTTTGTTTGTGTATGTGAACAGGGGTTGGACAATGAAACTGAACACCTGGTTTTAGAACACAATTTATTAGTATGGTGTAGAGCCTCCTTTTGCCGCCAATTCAGCATCAATTTATCTTGGGAATGACAGATACAAGTCCTTCACAGTGTCCAGATGGATTTTGAGTCATTCCTCTTCCAGAACAGAGTCCAGGTCACTATGTAATGCTGGTGGAGGAAAACGCTTTCTGACTCACTCCTCCAAAATACCTCAAACATATATTTAGATCTGGTGACTGTGAAGACCATGGGAGATGTTCAACTTCACCTTCATGTTCATCAAACTATTCTGTCACAAGAATAGTTTGGTAGTCCTTGGCAGTGATGTTCCATCAATCACAGTAGGGAATGTCATGATATTGCAGCCCAAACCATCACTGATCCACTGGCGTGCTTCACTCTGGGCAGCAACAGTCGAGTGTTCAGCTCCTTTGGAGCTTCTCCACACTGTATCTGCCATGGATGTGGGAAAGACAGTGAAGGTGGACTCATCAGAGAACAATACATGTTTCACATTGTCCACTGCCCAAGATTTGCACTGTTGGCAGCAATGAAACTGACATTTGACATTGGCACGAGTGACCAAAGGTTTAGCTATAACAGTCCAACCTTGAATATTGACTCTGTGGAGCTCCTGATGAACAGTTTTGGTGGAAACAGGAGAGTCGAGGTGTACATTTAATTCTGCAGTCAGTTGGGCAGCTGTGGATTTATGCGGGTTAGTACCTGGACATCTCTTTCAGACAGCTTCCTCTTGCGTCCACAGTTACTGCTGTTGGATGGTTGCTCTCGATACACCACAAAGACTTGCTGTCCTGGTCACAGATGAGCCAGCGAGATGCACACCAACAATTTGTCCTCTTTTGAACTCTGATATGTTTCCCATTATGTTGTGTGGATTGCAATATTTTATGTACACAGCTGTGTTATTACTCTACTAATTCAACCATCACACTCAGCTCTCACTGATGGAACGTAAAACCAGTGAAGATTGGCATATATAAGCGTGAAACCTCCAACACTATATTCGCCAGTGTTTCAGTTTCATTGTCCAACTCCTCTATGTTACAGTATTACACTTTAAACTTAAAAAAGGAAATGTTTGTGCTGACTTAAAATTTTAAGTTTAGTCAACTTGAAATGTGAAGTTATATCAAGTGACAATTTGGATATTTGAGTTATACCAACAAGTTAATACATACCTACCTACCCACCCACCCTGTTTTTCTCTTCTCCCAGTTTGAAACCTCCTGATATGGACTGCTGTTATGATGCATTTATGGTGCTTTTTTCCTTTTTGGAGCTTGACAGTCATGTAGTGTATTGATGTTGTGTTGAACAGAGTTGCATACAGATTCTTAAAAAATTCTTGTTACTGAAAACAACATGAGTAAATAATGACACACTGTTCCTTTATGGTTCTAATTAGAACCAAAAAGGATTCCTTTCAGAACTATTCAAAAACCTTCAGATTAGGTTATCTTGAGCATCTCAAAGTGAAGAGACACAAGCTGCCCTGAAGATCTAATCCAGTGTTCACATCCAGTGTAAATATGTCACGATATAAAAACCAAACCACCAACGCAGGAAAGCAGTTTTGCATAATCCTGTTAATCTAATTGCTATGGCTTGTGGGTGAAGCCCACAGATACTGTACGAGACCCCGACTGTGCGTGATGTCATCTGCTTCTGCTTCTCGGCTTGCAGATCGTTCACCTTTAAGTGCTTTCCAATATGTTAGCAGATCAAAAGGCGGTTTCACTAGAGCGGCAATAATCAGCCCTCGCTGCTGGGGGCAGGTGTGTGTGTGTGTGTGTGTGTTGATGTGGAGGGGATATGCAAAGGGCTTCTGGCATTTCCAAAGATAGCCAGGCTGACATTTCTATTGACTTTGATGTTAATAATCCCTCACAAGTTCCCGAAAGCCAACTGATTGTGTGTGTGTGTGTGTGTGTGTGTGTGTGTGTGTGTGTGTGTGTGTGTGTGTGTGTGTGTGTGTGTTTGTGTGTGTGTGTGTGTTTGTAAGAATAGAGTTTGAGGGGATGCCGAGGGGCCAACTTTTATTCATCATTATTTGAGCGTGTGAATAAAATGCATGTTTATTTTGTGGGTTTAATCTTAAACACAGGCTGTTTGAATTGTTTTTGCTGTTGCATCTTTAATGTATCTTTAACACATTGACACCATTGCTCTATACAGCATCTGTGAATTAAAAAGTCTGTGAAAACAAATGTTATTTCCACTTGTTAAATTGATGTCACATGACCAGTGTTATTTTAGTATCAATGTGATAATATAGTGTTTTTATTTTGTTTGTTTTTAGTGTTTCTTTTTGTATTTTCTGCTTTAATTTTAATTTTTGTTATATTTTTAGTAATTTTGTTATATTTTTGTCATTTTTATTACTGTTTTTTAAAGTCTAAAGTTTTATTAATTTTTATTTATTTTTTTATATTTTATTTAATTTCAGTTAACATTTATTTTGAGGTAACAAACTTTTTCTCTATATATAGTCTTATAGTTTTATTTATATAGTTTTAGTAACAAAAATATGTTCTAAAATATGTTCTGTTTTGCTAACGTTCGCATTAAGTTATGAAAATGTTATCTCTGAAAGTTCAAGTTCAATTCCAGTTTTTTAAATGTTTAAAAAATTTTTTTTTTTTTTTTTTTTGGTTATGCAATTCTGCAAACATTCTGAAACAATTAGTAACATTTAAAAATGTTAGATGTAGATCCAACAGCACTTCAGAAAAAATGTGAATGATGTATAAAAAACTTTTTTGTGCTAATGTTTTGAGAACATTGTAAAAGACCAATGACCTGTTGCATGAAGCTAGTTGAACAAACTCTGAGTTTCAGAGTAGGTTTGGAATTGACAAATCCAGATAAATCCAGTCTGGTTTAGATCAGGATCAACTGTTGCACAACGCTCAGTATAAACTTTCTCTGTCAACTCAGGTTTAATTCAGAGTTTGCAAAGTGCGTGCACCTGAAAGTGTGACACGTGCGGCAAACAGCCAATCACACGGAACAAGGAGAACGTCAGTTCGATTCACTTCTCGCGAGAGAGCCGCGCAATTCATGTCTCTTCCGAAGATTAAGAGATCGTTATGAAAAATATGAAATTAAACGCATTTACAAAGCAGGAATAAACACTGATGCAGTGAAAGTTTGAGTAGGCAGCTGAAAAAAAATATCTGACTATAGCAATGCATGTGAATCAAACAAATAGACCAAATAATTAATATAGTTTCACAAAGAGCTCAAAAGAATACATGTAAGCTTAATCTGTTTAAAAGCTTTATATATTGTGCATGTATTATATTTATTTTAATTTAAAAGCAAAGTTTAATATTGTCAATTAATATAACAGGCCTAATTATATGAATATGTCATGAATTATTATTAATTTTAATTTAATATAAATATAATGAATAATTAACAGCAAAAGTTGAGCAATTTTTTTGTCTCTAAAATGTTTTCACTATAAACTGATTTAATTTGGAGTGAGAGATAAAGTGGGAGTGGCTTTATTGCATCAGATACGTGTCACTTTACTCACAGCTGATTGGTCCAGTTTGGGTTTGTGATCTCTAACCCAGAATAAAACCTGCTCTGGAGCAGGTTAGCCATGTAGCGCAAGTTACCATGGCAATGAACCCCGCTAAAAACCAATCCACCATCATAAGCCCGAAAAACCAGAGTTTGCTCAAACTAATCTTGAACTTACCTGGGTAGCAACTGAAACCGGCTTTGTGCAACAGGCCACAGGTAACTTTGAACGAATGTTCTATTATTGTTACTGGAAGAATGTTTGCTCATAATTTTGAGAACATTGCCAGAACGATAGCTAAAATTCTGAGAACATTCCCTGTTAGCGTGGGACCACAAGACAAAATGATGAACTAACGAGAGCCGATGTTTAAAAAAGCACAAGCACGAATGAGATTCGAGAGTGACTTCAGAGGGAAGATTCAGCAACTAGTGCCTTAAATTCAAAGCGTCATATGACTTATGACGAGTTGTATAGATTACTACTGTAATGGTGTATTTATACCATTAAATCACTTCAACTGTATGGAAAAGAGCACTCTGGGCATTCTGCTGAATGTCTTCTTTGTTCCACTGAAGAAATAAAGGGTTACACTTTATTTTACAGTGCCGTAGTTACATTGTAATTACTCAAATAAGTACTTATAATTAACTACATGTACTTACTATAGAGTTACAGTTAGGGTTAGGGTTTGGTTTAGAGTTAGTTACTTGTAATTATGCATAATTTACTGTTATTACTATAGTAAATACATGTAGTAACGTGTAACTACAGCACTGTAAAATAAAGTGTTAACAAATAAAGTCATACAGGTTTGGAACAACATGAGGGTGAGTACATGATGACGGATGTTTCATTTTGGGGTGAACTAGTGCTTTTAATTAGTCAATAACATTATACCTTCATGTTCTGGTATTGCATGTCTTTCCTGAACAGTGATGCAGTTATTATTTTTGTGTGAGGAATATTTACCCCCAAGTGATGCAGCTCGTAACAGATCAGTTGGAACAGGAAATGGTATTGGAATGACATGCTCTGTATTCTCTTTCAGTGAGGGGTGAGAGGAAGGGCACGGGGTATACGACGGGAATGAGGAGAGAGAGATTAGCAGAACAGCTGGGATTGTGCAGGTGGGTGCTCACACACACACACACACACACACACACACACACACAAAGGAAGTATTCTTCACTAACAGGTCACAGATCAGAACTGCAATGACGCTTCATAAAGGGACAGTATATACAACTATCAGATTTTATCATTTGTTTTTACAGTCAGAGCAGTGTTACTGTTAACTAAAACTAAAAGTATTAAAAATTGTTTTTTGTAATTGAAATAAAGCTAAAATATAATAATATAATATAATATAATATAATATAATATAATATAATATAATATAATATAATATAATATATAAAACGGTTAGTTCCTGTCCTTGATTCTGATTGGTCAATAGCTGTGTTTTATTCACGATAAAACACGGCTATGACCGCTTCACCCAACGGTTCTGTGTATCACTACACAACACACTTAGCAACCACTCTTAGCAACGTAAACTGTATGTTCTCAGTTGATATTGTTCATTGAAGCTTACTGTATTATGTAGAAGAGTATTGTGAGAAAGAGAGTTTATTACCTGTATTCAGATTTAGCATTTTCAGGTCAGTTCTATGTTCATAATAAAAAGTCTGTTTAAATGTCAGATGTATTATCTTGTCCTTTTAACAGTTAAGGGGTTTTCCCGTGACTGACAGCGCTAGTCAAAGCATTTGTCAGTTGTGTCTTGTTGCGTGTTCACAACAATTCAGTCTTTTCAATATAAAAGTCTTTGCTACTGACTGACACACTCATAAAGACAGTCTTTGCCGCCATCTAATGGTGTAATAATGTAACTTCTGTTGCTGTTCAAGGTCAGGGACTATTTTTTCCGGTGGAAGGAAGGCTTTTATTGAAAGTTTACTTCATGAAAGTTGCACTGATACATATTTTTGGCTTTAATATTTGTATTGTGTGGTAACCGTTTTATAAAAGCAATAAGGTACTCGAGGCTAGTGCTGTATCGTGACTAAGTCACGGCTGAAGGGGTTCAACAACGCCCTTCAGCTGTGACTTATTCACGATACAGCACAGCCTCTCGTACATTATTGCTTACATAATATAATATTAGATGGAAAAACTTACTGAAATAAAGTACAAGTTGAAGCACTAAAATGACTAAAACTAAAAATAAATTAAAGCTAAAAATTCAAGTGCATAACAAAATTTCTAAAACTAAAATTAAAATGAAAACTGAAAATATGACAATAATAGCTAATTCAACATATCAGTACTATAATAGTATATAAATAATACAAAAATAATGCTAAATCATATCCTAAATCCATTAGCATATCAGCATTAAACTTGAAATTTGAAATAAATTTAGACTAATTAAAAAAAAAAAAAAGCTAAACTAAAGAGTAAAAACTAGAAACACCTTCATTTGAGCCAAAAAGAGTGTGATGAAAAGCAGCTAAATATTAAAAAATTGACTAAATTTAACCAATAGCAAACCACAACCATCCAATTATTTCCTCATGGACAAAATCAAGTCCCGTCCTACATTTTTTCTTGTTTGAGAAGCCGTTTAACTCGGATATATGTCACAAAAGGGAAGAAGACCATCATAACTGTTTCATGTCGACTTATTCAAGTGTTTGCAAAGCGCGGCATTTCCTGCGAGAGCATCAGAAGCGTGTGTTTAACCTGGTTGGACACTGAAGCCGTTTGCTGATCGGTCTTGTGATGGTAATGAGGGGGTCTTTGTCTTCAGAGCTGCAGAAACTGTATCCTCCACTCAAGCTCTCGTTCCCTGCGGGCTAAAGGAATGACAACCTGCTCCATTTCAGAAGCCCTGGCAGCTTTTCTCTCTCTCTCACACACACACACATACGTGTAGAGATACACACAGATGTATGTGGGCCCTGCATTGTTCAGTGCAGCTGTGTTTATGGCTCTTGGGTGAATCTCCTGTTGGCGTTTAGCGCTTCATTTGACTTGTGAGGGTGTTTACACTGCCCTGCTTTCACCCATCGGCGCTGGCGAGAGCCGCAGACACAAAAATGAACACAATCCCTGTGCTGAGAACTACTATTACAACACCTACTATATAAAGGAACAGCACACACAAATATGAAGATTCTGTCATGATTTACTTTCCCTCATGTTGTTCAGTTCTGTCTTCTGTGGAACACAAAAAATGTTGGTATAACCAAACCGTTTTGAACATTGACTTTTTTGTATGAGCAAAAAAAGATATTTCTCAAAATATCTACTTTTAAGTTTCACAGAAGAAAACGTCATACCAGTTTGGAACGGCATATGTGAGAGTAAATGATGACACAATTTTCATTTTTGGATGAACTATGTCTTTAAATGAATTATGTGAATTAAAAACTAGCACTTATTTCATAAATATCAAAAACTTGCAGTGATTTTAAGGCATTTGTCCAAAAGAGTGTTATTAATGATGTTTTAATAGCATCTCTCATTTGAACTTCAGTTTCGAAAAGTTGTCATGTTTGATTCATTTCAGAGAATCAATTCAAACTTTCAGTGAATTGATTCAAAATTCTTTTGTGCCATTATTTGGTGCCAAAACTGTTCACGCAATGATTTTAAGGCACCTTTTAATTTTGTTTGTCATTATACTGTACTATTTTCACTATGTTTTAACATCTCTCATTTAGACTTCAGAAGCCTAAATAACACTACCAATAACACTGAATCAGAGCTGTTTAGTAAGTAAACTGTTTTTGCTTAATTAATTTCGGAGACTCAATTCAAACTGTCTGTTTCAGTGAATCGATTCAAATCTCTGATTCAGTAATTCTTTTGTGCCAAAAGTGAAGTCTCATGGTATTTATCATGTATTAAAATTACTGCTGTCAAATGGATTAATCACGATTAATAGCATCTAACATAAAAGTCTGTAAATATCTATATATATATATATACACACACACACACACACAGACACACACATATTATACATATTTACAAACTTTTATGTTAGATGTGATTAATCGCGATTAATCGATTTTACAGCACTAATTAAAATGTTTGATCACACTAGTGTGTTGATGTGTAGCTTTTTGTTAAAATATATGAAGTGCTTGTAAAAAGACTATTGTGTGGGTCAAAAAGGCACCTTAAAGGTACAAAAATGTGTTATCTATAATCATAAAATGGCAAAAGAGTTCAGCTGTTTTAATTATGATTAGCTTAACTGTAACAGTAGAAGTGAATGGGAATCCATCATGACGATGTGTGTATGATGGAAGGATATAATACCATTGCCCTTTGGCTACTGCACCATTTTCTTCTTTATTTCCGCAGTTCGCTATCCAACCCTCTAAATGAGCAGGTGTTTGAGACGGTGGAAACACAGAGAAGAAATGAGTATCCAGACAAGCAGGTAATGGCATGAAGCCCCTGGCCTGGGGTAAGTGAACCTGTCCGTGCACGGATCCGCTGGGCCCTCTGTCAGGCGACCGGGACAGGGCCACGCTTCATTTAGGCTCTGAGAGCAGCTGTCAAACTCAGGTTACAGGATATGATTAAAGCCAGCGGAGATCTCCTCCTACTTCCCATCTTTCCACACATCCACTCCGGAACATTCACCGGATCCTCCTCTTTCCTCTTAAAAGCTGGTTTCTGTTCGTTTGGGAGTGATAATTTAAAGTTTACTGGTCTGCAGTACAATAAATCCTTGTAATTTGCCTCAAAGTATTTTCTCTGTTCATTGAAAAAATATATATAGCCTTCCTATGGAAGCTTGTTTCTGCCATGAAATAAAAGATAAAAAAGGTAATTGCGACTTTTTATCTCACAATTCTGACTTTTTTTCTCAGAATTGCGTGATAAACTCACACTTGCGAGATATAAAGTCAGAATTGCGTGATATATACTCAGAATTGCGAGATATAAAGTCAGAATTGTGAGTTATAAAGTCAAAATTGTGAGTTATAAAATCAGAATTGCGAGATATAAAGTCAGAATTGCGAGTTATAAAGTCAGAATTGCGTGATATAAAGTCAGAATTGCGAGTTATAAAGTCAGAATTGCGTGATATAAAGTCAGAATTGCGAGTTATAAAGTCAGAATTGCGAGATATAAAGTCAGAATTGCGAGATATAAAGTCAGAATTGCGAGATATAAAGTCAGAATTGCGAGTTATAAAGTCAGAATTGCGAGTTATAAAGCCAGAATTACATGATATAAAGTCAGAATTGTATGATATAAAGTCAGAATTGTGTGATATAAAGTCAGAATTGTGAGATATAAAGTCAGAATTGTGTGATATAAAGTCAGATTTGTTAGATATGAACTCGCAATTGCGAGAAAAAAAAGTCAGAGCTGTGAGAAAAAAAGTTGCAATTACCTTTTTTATTTTTTTTATTTAGTGGCGGAAACAAGCTTCCATAAAATCTTCTAATAATTTTCTTAATTTTGTTCTATTTTCCCATTAAAATCATGTAAACATTCTTAAAACAAGATAAATTTATTGAGAAACAAAACTGTGTAAGATAACACTTGTTTTCAGAGAATATATCCTAAATGAAGTGTACCCATAACGCAATACATATACAGTTTGTCCGCATGGACTGAGCATGCAGGGATTCTGTTGTGCGTGTGGGTATATGAATCATTCCTGTCCATGCATACTGAGATAACATGTATTTGATTCTGAGGAAATGTCCTCTATGAGTTCACCTTCCTTTGACATGCAGCTGTCTGGAGATTTCATAAAGCAAAGTCGACGGCTGCTGAAAGACAGTCACACATCAAAACATTCCTGATGCAATCTAATTCCCTACGTCTGACACTTACGTGCTGTGTAAAACAGAGAATGTTTGGGACCAGAATCCAGTTACCCAAAGAACAACAGAACGTCCATCACACGTTCAGTTGTTGTCCAGATGTCAAGTGACCCCTTTCAGAACAACCTCCGTGTTTGTCCAATAAATAAGGTTCAAAACCACTGGACCGACTCTACAAAACATTCACCATACATTTTAACAGAATAGTTTAGTTTATTCTAGTCAAGTTTATTGACATTCCAAGTGTCATTTAGCTTAAATTAAAGTGGATGGATGACATAATTAAAACCAACAGTGATTGACAGGAGCGTTTTGATGGCATGTATCCACAGTTAAAGAGCTCCATGCACTGCAGTGCTGCATCCTGATTCGACACATACAGCATTTCAGCTGATGTTTCCCTCCCCCAAACAAGCTTACGAAATCGGCCAACTGGAGTTTCAGCTGTCGCAGCGCTGGGAATCAGAGATGAATGGGAATATGAAATGCAGCACAGTGGGCCTTTAGTGTGTGCATGTATTTACTCATGTAATTATTAATATGGGGCTGGGAGTAAATAAACTAAAGTCAGTGTGATGCGGCACAAGTTAATCTTCACAGTAAAAGGCATTTCTGAGAGTCAGAACTTGCTGGTTCATACTGGATGGTAGTTTCATGTGTTTTCATAGCTTAGGTTTGAACTTAACTAAACAGTGATTATTTTCAGTGGCTTATGCTGATATCTAGAAAGATCTGTAGCAGATAGCTGTTATATAAAGCTGATATTTATGCAATACAACTTAAAGAGGACCTCTTATGCCCCTTTTACAAGATGTAATATAAGTCTCTGGTGTCTCCAGAATGTGTCTGTGAAGTTTCAGCTCAAAATACCCCACAGATCATTTATTATAGCTTGTCAAATTTGCCCCTATTTGGGTGTGAGCAAAAACACGCCGTTTTTGTGTGTGTCCCTTTAAATGCGAATGAGCTGCTGCTCCCGGCCCCCTTTCCAGAAGAGGGCGGAGCTTTAACAGCTTGTGCTTCGGTTGCTCAACAACAACAAAGCTGGAGAATCTCACGCAGCCAATATGAGGATTGTCAGTAACGGTGTTCAGCCTTACATTGTTCAAACCGGAGTCGACACTGATGGAGAGACTCAGGAAGAAGTTACAACTTTTAGAATGACACTGGATGTTTCTGAATGGTTAGTGGATAAATTTATGTAGTTGCTGTGGAGTTGATTCAACTCATCGACTAGCATGTGCCGTCATGTTAATCTTTTGTGCAAATCTAGTGTTGAATTGACCCTCGTTTGTGTAGCAGTCCGGCGTAAAATGACGGCATGTCAACAAAACTCTACTACAACAACTCTTCCTCTTCTCTAAAGCAGCCCAACATGGCCTCACCTTCTTTGTTGCGTGTTCTCGGGGGCGGGGTTTATGCAATTTTTATGGTTAGTGATGTCACTAACACAGGAAGAAGCTTGTTGTAGTCCCTGCCAGCCATTTGTTGTAGTCCTTAGAAAGCGATTTCTGTAAAAGAAAATATCTTCCTTTGCATTCAACTTTGAGTGTCATGCCATCAAGACTGGTTTCAGTTTTTGCACGTTTGCACATCATGGGTTTTCTTATGAACTTATGCAACCCACATCACAATACGTATACAGTTTGCCCGCATGAGATAACGTTTGATTCCTTTATGAGTTCACCTTCCTTTGACATGCAGCTGCCTGGAGATTTCATGAAGAAAAGCTGAAAGGCAGTCAAAATATTCCTGATGCAATCTAATTACCTACGTCTGACACTTACGTGCTGTGTAAAATTTGTGTAAAACAGAAAATGTGTGGGATCAGCATTGTAAGTTTGTTCACCTTTTCCTGTTGTCCTCTGTTCCAGTTACCCAAAGAACAACAGAACGTCCATCTTTCCACCTTCAGTTGTTGTTGCAGATTTGTCAGCTGCACATCCATGAATCCAAGAATCTCCCATTCCATCACATGCCGAAGCTGCTCTATTGGATTGAGATCTGGTGACAGGAGGTCATTTCAGTATAGTGATCTCACTGTCATGTTCAAGAAACTGGTTTGAGTTGAGATTTGTGATATGGCACGTTATCCTACTGGAAGTAACCTCCAGGTGCACTGTGGTCATGAAGAGATGGACATGGTCAGCAAGAATACTCAATACTGTGGCGTTTAAACGATGCTCAATTGGTTCTAAGGGGCCCAAAGTGTGCCAAGAAAATATCCTCCACACCATTACACCACCAGCACCACCTGAACTGTTGATACAAGGCAGGACGGATCCATGCTTTCATGCTGTTTACCCCAAATTCTGACTCTACCATCTGAATGTTGCAGCAGAAATTGAGGCTCATCAGGCCAGGCAACGTTTTTCCAATCTTCTATTGTCTAGTTTGGTAAGTTGCCCATTTGAGGGCAGTAGCACCAGTGCCATTAAAGGGTTAGTTGACCCCAAAATGAAAATTATGTCATTAATCACTCATATCGTTCCACACCCGTAAGACCTTTGTTCATCTTCGGAACACAAATTAAGATATTTTTGATAAAATCCGATGGCTCAGTGAGGCCTCCATTGACAGAAAGTTAATTTACACTTTCAGTGCCCAGAAAGGTACTAAAGACATATTTGGAACAGTTCATGTGACTACAGTGGTTCAACCTGAATGTTATGTTATTAATTCTGCAGTGAATTCAAGCGCTTTCTTCACAGCGCTGTGTAGAAATGTTGTCGTGTGATCGAGATCGGCCCACTGCTCTGAACTCCTGTAGCGTTGTCTATTATTGGTCTGAGCTGCGCAGCTCAAACGAGTTGACTAAAGGGGCGGTCACACTGCACTTTTCGTTCCATTGACTTCCATTCAAACGCATGCGAATGTGTCAGACTGGAAACGCAAGCTTGTGCAAAAAGTTTCGCCAGAGACTGTATTATTATAGGGAGATGAGAGGGTCTGTATCTCTTACCAGAAAGCGTAACGGTTAACTTAATCACGTGTGGCACCTCTCAGCCTATTGTGTAATGGCCTCTGGTCTCCTTTCCTGCGTATTGGCAGTCTTTACCGCAGCTGCAGTGTTAGCATTAGCCGTTACGCTTTTTTGGCTAATGGCTGCAGGCTTGCCATCTAGTGGCTTTGGTTTTGCATCTCGCTGCGTTCCAAAGTTCAAGTTTGGTGAACCCTGACCTTCGAATTCGCATCACGTGAAGACGTGCGAACAGTAAAAGATCGATTCGTCACGGCATGACCTCTTAGCTGAATTAAATTTTTGCAGTAAAGTCGAGTAGGTTATATTTACATTTTGAATGTATTACTATATGTTATATGTTGAATTCATGTTTATAAAAAAGACGCTGTAGACTGTGACGTCATATCACGATCCGTTGCAGCATCCGATTAAATTTTGCACGTTCAAAGTCAAGTGTGACCGCGGCTATGTTGTGATGACGTCACGGGACATGTCTAAAGGTGCGTTCACGCCTTATCGTAATTACTGTAACTACGAGATTCTGGCTTGTAAAAAGCGTTCATGTCCCGTAGAGCTCGTAATTACCGTGTGTTCACACCACCGCCGGCGAGAGCGCCAAAGTGACAGGAAGTCATTCATTTTCAATGTGAGCCGGTGGCAAGCTCTGGCGAGACGCGGCATGGCGTGTCTTGGACGGTGAGAGCGTCGAGGAGAGCTGAAGTCAGGTCAACTTTATGGTAATAAACTATGATGCGGTTCAGCGGCAACCAATCAGAATGTAGAGGTCCTCGTTTGAGAGGATTCCGATTGGTTGCCACAACTTGTCATTTACTTTGACCCTCCCACTGGCAGCGGTTTGAAAGCACAGTACAGCATTGTTGGCAGGGCAGCCAGGGCGAATTTTGACGCTCTCACTGGCGGCGGTGTGAATGCACAGTTACAGTTTGTAAGCTGGGAGTTTTCTGAAAGCTCCCACATGTACCACGTGACCGCTGTACCACTTGACTACTGTAGATTTGTTTAGGCGTTGATAGTGGTGCCATAGAAACACATAATTCCCAGTCTGGGGACGCGAACAGCTCCTAATATAATGTCACGTGTTGTCATCTCAAGATTACAGTAATTACGCGGTGGCATAAATGCAGCAGTGATCGCAGGATCGTGAAATCCTGGAGGGACTGATATATAGTTCTATATGCATAGTATATACAAAAAATTAGCGTTCTGCTCACAGAAAAAATATTCTGAAGCAATTGTCTTTTTTGTCTCTGTAATGCACAGAAAAGCAGCTTGTAGGAAGAACACAAGCAAACGCTGAGCTATATAGTCACAGGTCTCTCCTCAGATCTACTGTTGTCTCTCTGACCCGCAGACTTCTGGGAATGCTCACGTCTTTCATCATGCCCTGTAATGACAAGCATCGCTGTCGCCTGGCAAAAGATGGATGTTTTTTCCATGAGGGTAGAGGGAGTGAGCTTCCGGACTTTGTTTCATTGTGTGCCCTCTCTGGCTCTGTAATGGAGCAAAGGCTTGTGTTCTGGCCTGCGTGCTGTAATCTGTGTTCTGACAGAACCGGAGACGTGGCCCGTGGGAGGATGTTGTCTCAAGTTCATTGCTACTCGCTGATGAAAACCGACTTCCGTCACCCTTAATAAGCTGGAGAAATCTGTACGCTCATTATGATGAATATCCACATTTCTGTCCATGCTGTCTTCTGACTTAAGCGTAATTAGCACCCAACCGGTCATGTTAGTGATCTGAGAGCAGGAGTCTGTAGTGCTGTTGCACCACAGAGAGCAGGTCATTATCAAAAGAACATCCAGAGGGTTAAACTGGGGAAATCAAGCTATGGTGAAGAGTATTTTCTCTTCCGTCTTACCACTGTGCTTCTCAAATGAATCCCTTAAGTGTGAATCAAGAAAAAGAAAAAACATGTTTTGAATTTTATGTGGTGAAAAGTTTGCAATTTTTCCCTTCATCATTCTCAAATTGACCCGTTTTCCAATCAGAGGATGCATAATTTCAACCAAACACTCACTAGTCAAGCAGACTAATTTACATTTATTAATTTAGCATTTAGATTCAAGACATGTTTCCCACACTGTTTTTCACTAAATGACCACAATGAAGAATCATATTCAATCATTTTGATTTCTATGCACTAATATAACAATACATGCTAAGAAGCAGCAATTTTTATCATCATATATTTTTAATAACACATTTTAATACTTGGAAAATGCCACATGGAAACTGACGTTTATGAGCAATGACACACGAATCGATACGAGTCAAGAATCGTCGATCAGAATTATGAATCACTTAGTTTAAAGTTCTTTAGGAAACTTAATGGACAAATAAAAAGTGTCTAAATATATTATAATATAATATAATAATATTCATAATATTCACAGTGTTATTGATTTTATCAAGAGCAAATTTTATTTTGAATATATTGTAATTTAAATATCACACAGCCTTAGGTCACGTGATGAAGGAAAAGCCCGCGAATCATTCACGTGAGCAGCACTTGCTCTAACCGCTGCGATATGGCTATGACATTGTATTTCATATCTTAGTTATTTATTTACCTTTTCTTTGTCAAAGAATCTAAAAATCTCACCATCATCATAGTGGCCACTTGAGATCCACTCGAGTTCAAGGGGGCGTCATATTTGAACGGAGCGTGTAAACAGATCATCACTTATCCTGTCTGTCAGTATGTGATCTTTCAATCTCCTTGTCATCTGTTTGTAACATAAAAATAATGATTCACACAGGGCAATTTTTAGGCATTGGTATATGTAAACTCCTTGCTGCTGATTAGCATTACAGCAAAAGAAATCATACCTATGAATAATATTTAGCTACTTGTGAATGTTTGTTGTATCAAAAGATGGCAAGAAACGTCTTTCTATTGAGTTGTCCTGTATAAACAAACATAAAACGCGATCAGTGTTATCCGATTTACGAACAACATGAACAGTGTGTTCTGATTCACGAACAAATGACTGAAATGAACCGGTTCTTTGAAGTGATTCAAAAACATAAAGCGCGAGTAGTCTGATTCACGAACAAATGACTCTTATGAGCCGATTCTTTTAATGAATAATTTGAAAAGAGTAATTTAATTTGTCTGTATGGAAAATGAAGCAAGTTTTGTGTCAGTAAGTATTTGTTTTAGACTGATCGTTCATATGACAAATTGTCATTAAAAAGATACATTTGATGGTTTTATTGTAATTCTTACATGTATAATAATTATTGCGTAATTATTATATGCAATAATATGTTATATACGATAATATAAAATATATTAATCAAATTTACACACACACACACATATATATATGAGCTGTTCTTTAAGTTTTTACTTGTGTTTGAGGTTTTAAATGTCTGTTATGTTTAGTATTGCATCTAGTCATTGCTAAAAGCCATTTTTTTCTTGGTGAATGTTGTTCACCATTAATTTAAAGTGTTTTTGGACAAGCACTGAGAAGTAGTCTGGTCGCACTTGTGATGAAATCAGTTGGAAATTGTAAGAGAACGGCACAACCATCTAACAAGCCTGAACTTCCGTAGGTGTCCATTTGATAATGGGCCATGTTGAAAGATGGGATCCAGTTAGAGTTAGAGTAGAAGCAATATATCCTGGGCAAGAGCGTACAAGCTAAAATAATGAGACCATAACAAAACACTCTGTCTCTGCTGGCTGAAGAGAAAAGCCCTCGGGCGTCTCTCCAAACACTGGAGATGGTTTTCATGTGGCCTGTTCCGGGACACAAGAAGAACAAGGTCGTCTCTTCAAGCGCGTGTTGACGATCCCGATTGGAATATTTGAACCACAGAATGTCCTTCTTCTTCACCTTTCCCAAGTCTTCAAACGCAGCGGCACGGAAGTTAGTCGTAACTCCTTCAGCGCGCGGCAGCTGCAAAGGCATTGGTGCTGCTGCCAGGTTTGTCTCAGAGGACACGGCATTATGACAAGGTTCTCAAGTTTCACATCGCACAGATTCTCCAGGGAGACGCACCGCTCCTGTGGGAGTCACCTGATACAAACCCCTCTCTAAAGTGCTGGTTTATGTTCCAGAGAAAAGAGGCATTCGGGCCCAGCTTTACTTAGATGCCTTTGCTTCAGAAGCGGAGTTGGGAATTAACTGTTCGGAAGGACGGGTTTATTATTGTGACACTCCCTCCAGGCATGTAAAGGGTTTGTTTTTATTTTCACAGCTCAGTCAAAGAAAGCATACCATTGTCTATGTATGAAAAGTTTTTTTTACCCTTACATAGACAATATTGAGAAATCCCTTCAGAATCTGGTGTTTGCATTCAAAAGGCAATGCACTATTTTACAATACTTTTTTTTTTATTTAAAATTTTGCTGTGACGTCTGACTGAAATATCCAGGATAGTTCCATGCTTTACAGGGGATTGTTAACCTGCACTTCTACATGCAAATGCTATAAAATCTGCAGAGGACTAAGGTCTATTTCACAGTGAATGCTTAAAGTCACTGCAAGAGAGAGAAGTTATTTTGTTTAAAGTTTACAAGGCACATTGATAAAAAAAAATAAAAATAATGATGTGCACAAATGAATCATTTATAATAAATACTGCAATATTCCATAAAAAAATGAGAATTGTCAGTTTTGATTTCATGGTGACTTTAAAGGGGACCTATTATGCAAAATTCACTTTTATAAGGTGTTTGAACAGTGTGTGTCCACAGTGTGTGTAAACAACCAGCCTATAATGGCAAAAATCCACCCTACTCTTTTTTTTTTATAATCCCCATAAACGCACCTCTCCAAACGCACAGTTCCCGATTTCCCTCTACTCTTACGTAAGAGTAGGAAAGCCCCTGCCCATTACTGGTGGCGATCTGCCCTATTAGCAAAGATGCCGCTCTGAGTGAGCCGTAACTCTCCACAATTTTTGTTTCCTTGCTGTAGCCGCTGGAGATATCTAATGTCTGCGCAAAAAAAAAAAAAAAAAAAAAAAACTATTACAAATGTTTTGTTATTGGATGTACCAACGATAATAAGAGTCTTCATAGTCTCTTGACATTTGAGCCACTGAGAACCTTCATTTATAAAAAAAAAATGTGCAGAAGAAAGTCGGTAAAGTGTTATATGTTTGCGCAAATCATTTTACGCCGGACTGCTTCACAAACGAGGGTCAGTTCAACACTGGATTTGCACAAAAGATGACGGTACATTCTAACCAATGAGTTAAATGAATCAACTTAACTCCACAACAACTACATAAATTTATCCACTAACCATTCAGAAACGTCCAGTTGCATCCTAAAAGTTGTAAATTCTTCCTAAATCCATCAGTATCCGACTCCGGTTCGAACCGGCTGTAAGGCTGAACACCGCTACTGACAATTTCTGACATTTTGGCTGCGTGAGATTCTCCAGTTTTGTTGTTGTTGAAGCACGAGCTGTTAAAGCTCCGCCCTCTTCTGGAAAAGGGGCCGGGAGCAGCAGCTCATTTGCATTTAAAGGGACACACACAAAACGGCATGTTTTTGCTCACACCCAAATAGGGGCAAATTTGACAAGCTATAATAAATGATCTGTGGGGTATTTTGAGCTGAAACTTCACAGACACATTCTGGGGACAACAGAGACTTATATTACGTCTTGTGAAAAGGTGCATAATAGATCCCTTTTAAGCTGCATCCAAATGGCAGATTGAAGTAGGAGGATTGTTGATTATAAATAGCATTATGGTAAATGAAATTATGGACGAGTTCCATTTGGAAGTGAGCATCCCTAAGCACTATTCACTCCAAATAGTAGAGCCCTTACATGTCATAATGTAGCCGTTCGAAGGGAGTAATGAAAGACAGCGTAATTTCCTCATTATCCTAACCTGCGTCCTTCACCCCATTAGCTGTTCTTACAATAGTTTCTTACAATAATTTCTTATTATTACTGTTAATATAATTGTTGCAAATAAGTATACGTTTTATAATGACGTTTTTAAAATATGTGTTATATGTGTGTGAGTGTGATCCCTCTCTGCTCTCAATTTTAAAACTTGCCGTCTCTTCTTTGGACCCTACATGTTGTCACATTTACCTAACGTAACTATATCAAACACATTTTTTATATATATCACAAACAAAACAACTTAAATTATTTAGTTTATATTTTAACTCGAACTCTCCTGCCATCTAGCTTTAAAATTAATCGCGAGTATTTGCCTCTCTGGGTCACATGAATATAAACGATAAAATCACTTCCTTGAAGTGACCATATATGTACCCTTTGCTAATGGACTTGTGGAAGGGCCCTTCGTGAAGGGATTCAGTTGTTTACTTTCACTTGGAAAGCCCCTAAAAATGGTGTCCCCTTCCTGGAGTGCCCTTCAAGAGAGCAAAAACACCATTTCCTCACTGGTTGCGTGCAACACAAACATGAAGCACGACCGGTGATTCACAAATGAATGGGTCTTAAAGCAGTCAGAATGGTTAAATTCCTGATGATTCCCATCCCTACTCACAGCCACCTCTCTTTCTTCTCTCTCTTCTTCTTTCCCTCCAGTTATTTCATCATGTTTTTATCAGGGCAGCAGTATAATGAGCACTTGTCTCTCGTTGCTGTCTCTGAAATCCCCAGTAAAATCAGTCATCCATCAGTCAACGCACAGCACTCACTGTACAAAACCTCCCATTAGCAACACAAAATATTTATGCTCTTACAAGTTAATCCAGAGCTCGTATAATCTCATAATAACTGGATCTGAAGACTCTCCCAGTCATTTGTGTTTTGCACGTATGCGCTGCTTTCAAGGAGTGCTTTGCGCATTCTGAGAAGCCAGTTTAATCCTCGCTTCGGCAAGCCTCATATAGGCACTTTCAGGCTTTTAGTGCATCATGAGTCGGTTTGAACTCAGAGTTTAACTGGTGTGAATGCAATCCGGTGTCATACCCCTGGAGCTGTTTCAAAAATGCATTGCATTATCTTGCATAATCTTGCACAGTGAATATTCTTTCTTTATTTAAATTACATATTTTATATAATGTAATTTTTTTAACATTTCATTCGAATCAATATTGAATATTGAGCCATCAATCCAATTACTAACAGATTATTTGGTTGCATGAAAATGTAGTCAGTGTAAAAGCTCAATGCATGTCTATTTACATGCAGCCAGTGTAGTCCGATTTACAAATGAATGACTCTAATGATTCTTTTTGATGAATCACTTGATGATTCATAAATGAGTCATTGGTTGCGTCCAAAATCGTACTTCTTTTGAATAAGTAATTACTATAAGTAATCTGTAAAATTATGTTCTATATAGTGATATACTACTCTTTTCACACACTGTTTTTCACCTACTATATGCGATTTCGGATGAAGCCATGGGCCTAAAATGACTAAATCAGGTCACTGAATTAACATGTGATTCACTCAGTGAATCATTAATTCAGTCAAATCCAATTCGAAACCAAGAGTCAGCATGAATATTGACTGGTGCTTCATATAACAGACATTATTTGATGCTTTTTCAAAAATACTGAAAGACTTAAGTTAAAGAACTGTAATCGTTAAGTTCAAGAATTGTTAATTTACTTATGATTCCTTTACTAATACTAGTGTACTGATATGAATTATTCAAAATTACAGCGTGAAAAGAGTTTTGAACTAAACAGTTGAACTCTTTGTTTCTTTCTGCTTTCTTTGTTATTTTAAGCTGACGGGGTGGAAAGTGAAGCTTTAGCTCAGAGGCTGATCAGAAATCAGGACGGTGCCGGGAGTGGAGTGGTGCAGTCGCCACATTAAAAATGAATGTCTTATAGCGCTAGGCCTCAATGAGACCAATTTAATTTTTCTGTGCTAATTCTCTTGGAGTCTTTCCTCAAGCTTGATAAAATGGAGTACACACATTTTCACCTTGAAGATGTGAGGGTTTGCTATGATGTCTTTGAAGTTTTCCGAGAAATACAAAGGTGTTTTCAGAATTGCACATTGCATGCCTGATTACAAGCTTTAATTCCCACAATATCTAAAGGTATCCCTAATGTCAGTGCTGGCTAAAGAAGAATAGAGCAAGTGAATGAATTATTAAAGAAGAAATTGATCAGTACCGATGTACACTTCTCACACAGAAACTTTCTAGTCTGACTTTGAGGAAGGTTATTTGCTCATACTGTATGTGTACAAAGACTGTCTCGAAGGTTAATGCACTACGCATTTTTTGTCTGCGTTTAGATGAATGTGCTCAAATTACTTTGTCAATGTTTCTGAGGCAATTTGCACATTTTCCATGTGATGTCTTGTTGCACAATGAGTTTGATTAAATCTTTGTAGTGTAAATTGTGAATTGTGTGAATTTCCAGGGACCTTTTAATATGATACTGTATATTAAACACCAAATATGTCCTGTAAACTCATATTATGATTACACAGGACTATGCACCAAATCCCAGTGTGCAATTATGGATGTTTTCATGCAGTAATCTGAGGGTGTGTGGAAATTTTTTGGAAAAGAAATGATGTGTGGTTTGTTCTGTGCAGATCTGTGGTAGATCACATGTACATAAAGTATGCAGACATGCATATTAAGTATGCAGGTGGTTTTCAAATGTTCTTGCTCTTGGAATTCTTGGGCTTTTTTTAGCCAAAGAGATACAACCACAACACATCACTTTCGCTTACACGCTGTTTTAGTACTAATTAGTTTAGCTAAATACAGTTCAGGATCGCAGCCTAAATAAAGAGCACGAGTCCGTCAGCTTGCATTTTAAATGAGTTTGTGTCTGTAAATGCAAGTCCTTTTAGCATAGATGATCAATGTACGGATCTGAGTATAAAAATTCTGACATTTTTGAATGTCCAAATTATTATGGTATATAGTAATTGTGATTTAGAGAAGCTGAACAGTGTGCTTGAATTAAAATAACCCATTTTCTCTCATTTTTTTTTAATCCATTTCAGATGATTGGAGGGATTTTTTCTGGTGAAGATGGATTCAGTCTGGTTTTCTGCAGCCTTGGGGCAAGTACCTATACACCAGTCTAGATCTGTCTATATAAACCACATCTCATAAGCCACTGGCATCATTCTCACTGGCAGTGAAAGGCGGCAAATTACTTTTCTGTCACTCTACTACTTAGTTTCAGGCAGCCAAGGACATTTTCTGAAGGCAAAAGAATGAGGTGAGGCTTTTCTTTAGTGAGGTTTGGGTGTAAGAACGTTTCTTTGGGTTTGTTTCACTGTTACAAAACCACAGAATATGTGCGGCGAGTCGCCAAGGACCATGTCCAGGATAAATGGTTGCTGAATAGTCTTGTCTTCATGTTGCGTGAGGTCTCAGACGTTTTTAAAAGCAGTTCGAGGTGGTCTTGGCTTTCTGTTAAAGCACCTTTGAGGGATCACGTTTCCCAAGATATTTTATAATATTCCCTTTTTGTCTACCATGTTTTGGGTATTTCCTATTAATCTGATACATTTAACTGTATAAGCATGCTCTTCTGTGTTTTTAGCTTGCGTTACTGCACTAATGGCGATTGCATTCAGATTTGGCCACAAACTCATAATAAAGGTCATAATAAGAAAGATGTACACTCGAAAAAATAATGTGTTGCCTCAACAAAAAAATTAACGCAACAGTTTGCATCAGTTTTTTTGAGTTATGATAACTTTGAGTGAATTTACATTCCACCAACAAGCTACACTGAGTTAGAGGAACTTAATAATTTGTAGCATAAACACAAATTTTTAAGCTGATTACTCAAAAAAATTAAGTCGCTCCAACTACCACATTTGTAGCCCTGGAGCCAATTAATCTGATCTATTTCAGTTAAATCAACAGTTATCATATCACATGCTAACATAACTTATTTAACCTGTATATTTAATAACTTGTATTTTTGTAATTCAGTTTTTGCCATGAAGATAGCCACAGATGCGACACGGCATTAAATAAAATTATACTGATATGATACTGTATATTTAATGAACAAGTAAGATATTACTTGTCACTGGCATTAGTGCAATCATTGCTTATTGAGTCAATGTAGTGTTTACCTTCATGTATCTACTCTTCAGCACAATGGTATCCACAAAAACTTGAACATTAGAAAAACTCTTTTAAATGTCAAACATAACAGCATTAAACACTAACATGTCTTTCCCTTCACTAAAAACAAATAAATTAACACTTCATTTCAACATTTATTCTCCTTATCTAGTCCTATGCAAAGAAAGCATGCTGGGAACTAGAAATCCACTGCCTAATTTCCGAAGTTATCAAGACAATTTCATTAAGTAACTACAACCTAATTTAAAAAAAAAGCCAATTAATGCAGAAATTTGAGTTTAAATTACAGATGATATTAAGTTGATGTAATGATCAACATTATTATGCCATCAGAACTCTACAAAATAATGTTTGCAACTTAAAAGGTTTAATTAAAACAATAAATTACAATTTTTAAATTTCAACCATGCATTTATTTAATTACTGAATTACTTTTTAAATACTATTATTATTAACCCTTTAAAGCCTGACATATGACATAATAGTCAGAAATAGTCTGATGTAATGTAAATTAATGAGATCTTTATAACAGTATAGCAGACTACTTACATAAAATTCATATAAATATCAGTCATCACTCTAAATCTGCCAGTAATGTCTTAGTTAGATGATATTTGCTTAGTTTTATGATCAAAGCTCTGAAGTTTACATGTAATGCAGTGCAATACAATGATAACTGAGAGATAAACATATAATAAACCTTCCTCAAAAGCCTGCTAATTTGATACTCTCATTTTAGCATGGTTTTTCAAAAAAAATTATGTATGGATAGTAAACCTAAGTTGCTTCAGTAAGTGTTTATCTTAAAAAAATTACAAACAATATAGAAGTTATTCTTGTGTTTACTAGATATAAATCATTAAAGATTTCACAACAAAAAGACATGTGAACCACAAGCTTAAGGGGGGCATTTTTACAATAAAACTAAAAGGCCTATTACTTGCTAAAAACGTATAAACTATCAATCACACAGCAGAAGGCATGTTGATTGTGCAACAGGTGTTTCAGCAAAGTTTTGTTCATTTAAAAGCCTTAGAAATTTGCGTATCAAATATGATACAGTTTGAAATGCTTTTTAGGGATAAACAGCAGAAGATCCAACAATAAGTGTTTTTTTTAAATGCCTGTTGATAACATGCATCCAGATCTGATATAATGGGCGTAACAAACCTTAATGCACCAGGAAGGCATGTTATTAAATGAGAAGACGACACCCATCAGTCGTGTGACAGTTCTGGTTCAGTCTGTCAGCAGAGATCTGTATCTGAGCCCAGAGGTTAAGCTGTCAACAACGATCTCTCTTTCCTGTGTGTGTGTGTAAAGGAGAGAAACCTGCCCAGCAAGACCTGGCTCCTCTGTGTCTCACGCTCTGCTCACAGGGAATTCTAGCGAGCTCAGATTGTTATCAAATCCTGTCGGTCAGCCAGGATTCCCTTCACTGCTAGTGCGGAGCGAAGGGTGAGCCAACGTGCCGACAGATCGCTTCCTTTCTATCTGTCCCACTGTTTGATCTTCAGGAAGCATGGCAGCATTTTCCGACCTGTCACTGACGGTTTTAACATGTCGGGAGTTGTATAGCCACGGCAGGACGCCATTAAGCGCTCGTTCCGGTGTTATTTGCACGACAAAAGGATCTGACGGCTTTTTTTCTTGTCTGAGACAGTAAGGTACAAAGCAGCCCTGTTGGACTAATGCATCAGGGTTGTCAAAAACGGCCCGTAGTGAAGAAGGGAAAAACATGCCTTTCAAGTGCACTTACACCACCAGCTGTGATTCACTTGATTTGGAAGCATTCCGAGAGAGTTGCTCACTTCCAATGGAATGAGATTAATGAAACACATCTGAATCATTGATTCAATTGATATGTTTGATTCTTGTTTGTCCACATTTATCAATGCTTATTGTACTTTTTATTTGACACTGCTCATAAACTCTGCTTCTGGTTCCTGAAGGTGTGTCCTGGTGCCCCAACAATTCACTAAAACATGTAAATATGGGCTGTTAGGATCACTTATCTCAAAGTTCTTAGTCTCTTTCTAATTGTTTCAGGTCTTGTTTGAGGTTCTATCATTCAAAAGTTTGCAATTAATACGATTTTTTTAAAAGAAGTCTCTTTTGCTCACCAAGGCTGCATTTATTTGATCAAAAATACAGTAAAAACAGTAATACTGTGAAATATTATTACAATTTAAAAGAACTATTTTCTCACAATTGTGATATAAACTCGTAATTGCGTCTTATAAAGTCAGAATTGTGAGATATAAACTTGCAATTCTGACTGTTTTTCTCACAATTATAAGTTTATATCTTGCAATTCTGACTTTCTAACATGCAAATGCGAGTTATAGATATTGTGAGATATAAACTCGCAATTCTGAGAAAAAACGTCAGTCTTTTTTCCCTCACAATTGGACATTACATCACGCAACTGTATGGAAGCTTGTTTCCGCCATGAAATAAAAAAATAAAAAAAAAAGGTTATTGCGAGTTTTTATATAAACTCAATATAAACTCGCAATTCTGAATGAAAAAAAGTCAGAATTGCGAGTTATAAAGTCAGAATTGTGTGATTAAAAACTCACAATTGAGAAAAAAACTCAGAGTTGCGACTTCAATTCTGCAATTCTGACTTTTCTCGCAATTGCGAGTTTATATGATGCAATTCTGACTTTATAACCCACAATTCTGACTTTATACAACGCAATTCTGAATTTATAACTCGCAATTCTGAGAAAAAAGAATTGTTGAGATATAAACTCGTAATTGTGAGGAAAAAAGTCAGAATTGTGAGATAAGAAGTCGCAGTTACCTTTTTTATTTTTATTTCATGGCAGAAACAAGCTTCCATAGTTTTGTTATTTTAGAGTAAATTTATCTTTTCAGATTTTTTCTTGCATGTCACTCTATTAATTCAAAAACAAAAATAAAGTGCATAAAATAATAAATTATACACTATATAATCTGATAAAATCAATAATGACAGCAGAAGGAGGAATATTGTTCGACTAATTATCCGGTCTTTTTAAGTGCTCATGGGAATAGTGATTCATTCTGCTTTGATGTGGCCCTAAAAATTTTATCAACTTTTGCTTAGTAATTAAAACTATTTTAGGCCACATTTTTCATTTTAGACTGGAGGTATTCAGTACAGAAAGTCAATATTTATAATTCTACCCCTAAATTAAGTAGGTCACGCTGAATATGAAATATGAGATGAGTTTTGACTACAGTTGTGTGGTCTGTGTGTTGGGGAGTTTGAGCAGTGTTAATCATGGCTAATGAAGCGATCACCTCGCCACAGGAGGCAACGGCCTCAAATCTATTATTCATAGCTCTCTCCCAAACCGTTGCACGTGCTTCGAGACGATTTGGGAGACTCTGCCGTGAAAGATTTCATTCTTGCACAAAACAAAGGAACGGGAATAATCAGAGCACCAGGAATTCCAGCTGTGCTTTGAATCTGAGGATTATAGAGGTGTTTATCCTTCCGTACATGTGAATATGTGTGTCCTGCATTGATTTCCACCATTGCATTGTCATGGCAGTTTTTTCTGCTTCCGTATATGTTTATGAAATGTATTTGCTGAGTTTGTGACATAATATTGATTATCACAGAAAATAATGTTGTCGTTTTTACAGTGGAGGTCTATGGGACCAGACAATAAACATTAAAATACACACAGTTTAAAAAAGTACAGCCTCAAGACAAAGATTATATGTGTCGCATGAAACTGTGTGATAGAATCTCTTACTGACAGTATCATTCATTACCATGTAAATGCAGTTAAATACAGTAACGTTCACATGATACATGCAAGGATACCAGAAAAGACTGTTTACATGGATTTAAAGGGGCTATATTTTCATGTATTAATCTTTTTTTATTGCCAATGTGTGAATAGCTTGTAACGAGACTTAAAAAAACGAGACCTTCCCTGACTTTCTAGGTTGGTCAAAAGCCTAGACTGATTTTTGTGTGAAGGACGTTTTTGCCAGGAAGCCTCTCTTCCATTCTATGACACATGAAATAAATGCTTATACGATGTTCAGGATAATGCCAAAAGAGCAATTCTGTACAAATTATAGTCTCACATAGCCAGATATATATAGTCTATAGTCTCAAATGTACTTTATAATCAAACTATCAGAACAGTGCAATTTTAATTACCTCATCTGTCGACATGATGTCGGTGAATTGCAGAGCAGGTGCAAACATATCCACATTACTATGATTAGATGCTTTCTTAGCTCTAGCGACTGATGCTAGGGACTGTGGTCTTTAGCCTCTTTGTTAGAGTGCCCACCTCCCTTGTGGACGGGCCCGGGTTCGCGTCCCGCTTGGAGCGGGCGGTGCGAACTGGAGGGGCTACATTGGTGCCGTGACCCGGATGGGAGTGAGGTTTAGGGGGGTGAGTGTAACGGACGTAGGCCGGTGAGAGCTATGCGTGTAAAACTCACTCCCCTGATCTCAAGAGGCACGCTAGGGACACTGCGGTCTTTAGCCTCCTTGTCAAACCCGGGTTTGCATTTGCAGGAGGGGTTACATTTGTTAAAGGATTAGTTCACTTCAGAATTCAAATTTCCTGATAATTTACTCACCCCCATGTCATCCAAGATGTTTATGTCTTTCTTTCTTCAGTCGAAAAGAAATTAAGGATTTTGAGGAAAACATTCCAGGATTTTTCTCCATATAGTGGACTTCAACGGCTACCAACGGTTTGAAGGTCCAAATGTCAGTTCCAGTGCAGCTTCAAAGGCCACTACACGATTCCAGACGAGGAATAAGGTATTATCTAGTGAAACGATTGGTCATTTTCTAAAAAACAATAAAAAATTCTATACTTTTTCACCACAAATGCTCGTCTTGCTCTAGCACTGCGATGCGCCACGCATTACGCAATCACGTAAGTCACGCGTGATGTAGGTGGAAGTACCACGGTAGGCCGAAAAACTACATCTCATTATCTTCTCCAACTTCAAAATCGTCTGACACTATATGTCAGTCCATTATATAGAGAAAAATCCTGGTTTTCCTCAAAAACCTTAATTTCTTTTCGACTGAAGAAAGAAATAAACATCTTGGATGACATGGGGATGAGTAAATAATCAGGAAATTTTAATTCTGAAGTGAACTAATCACTAGTATATCACTGAAAAGGTATTTCCAGCTTTTTTTTTTACTTCTAAGCAAAGAACGAAAAAGAACTTTGCTGTGAGTATATCGGGGCACTGAATCACATTCAGTCTCTTGAACGTTATGTGTGCACGAGTGCGAGCGCGAGCGCGAGCAATAAGTTGCTGGCTGCAGTTCACTTAACAGCCACAGATGTCGCTAAAAACAAGGGTTTCTTTAATGACATCAGTAATTCATCACCAGGCATTCATCTACCAAAAAAATTGTTTCACCTCAGAAAGGATAAATTAGACACAAGGTTTTGTGAAAGATTCACATTTCTGCTTTTAAAAACTTTCTGCATCGTTGCCTAATAGACTTGTATTGTAAATGCATACCGTTTCCTCAATGTTTGCTTTAAAAAAAACTACAAACCCGATTCTAAAAAAGTTGGGACACTGTACAAATTGTGAATAAAAAAGGAATGCAATGATGTGGAAGTTTCAAATTTCAATATTTTATTCAGAATACAACATAGATGACATATCAAATGTTTAAACTGAGAAAATGTATCATTTTAAGGGAAAAATAAGTTTTAAATTTCATGGCATCAACACATCTCAAAAAAGTTGGGACAAGGCCATGTTTACCACTGTGTGGCATCCCCTCTTCTTTTTATAACAGTCTGCAAACATCTGGGGACTGAGGAGACAAGTTACTCAAGTTTAGGAATAGGAATGTTGTCCCATTCTTGTCTAATACAGGCTTCTAGTTGCTCAACTGTCTTAGGTCTTCTTTGTCGCATCTTCCTCTTTATGATGCACCAAATGTTTTCTATGGGTGAAAGATCCTGACTGCAGGCTGGCCATTTCAGTACCCGGATCCTTCTTCTACGCAGCCATGATGTTGTAATTGATGCAGTATGTGGTCTGGCATTGTCATGTTGGAAAATGCAAGGTCTTTCCTGAAAGAGACGATGTCTGGATGGGAGCATGTGTTGTCCTAGAACTTGGATATACCTTTCAGCATTGATGGTGCCTTTCCAGATGTGTAAGCTGCCCATGCCACACGCACTCATGCAACCCCATACCATCAGAGATGCAGGCTTCTGAACTGAGAGCTGATAACAACTTGGGTTGTCCTTGTCCTCTTTAGTCCGGATGACATGGCGTCCCAGTTTTCCAAAAAGAACTTGAAATTTTGATTCGTCTGACCACAGAACAGTTTTCCACTTTGCCACAGTCCATTTTAAATGAGCCTTGGCCCAGAGAAACGCCTGCACTTCTGGATCATATTTAGATATGGCTTCTTTTTTGACCTATAGAGTTTTAGCCGGCAACGGCGAATGGCACGGTGGATTGTGTTCACCGACAATGTTTTCTGGAAGTATTCCTGAGCCCATGTTGTGATTTCCATTACAGTAGCATTCCTGTATGTGATGCAGTGCCGTCTAAGGGCCCGAAGATCACGGGCATCCAGTATGGTTTTCCGGCCTTGACTCTTACGCACAGAGATTGTTCCAGATTCTCTGAATCTTTGGATGATATTGTGCACTGTAGATGATGATAACTTCAAACTCTTTGCAATTTTTCTCTGAGAAACTCCTTTCTGATATTGCTCCACTATTTTTCGCCGCAGCATTGGGGGAATTGGTGATCCTCTGCCCATCTTGACTTCTGAGAGACACTGCCACTCTGAGAGGCTCTTTTTATACCCAATCATGTTGCCAATTGACCTAATAAGTTGCAAATTGGTCCTCCAGCTGTTCCTTATATGTACATTTAACTTTTCCGGCCTCTTATTGCTACCTGTCCCAACTTTTTTGGAATGTGTAGCTCTCATGAAATCCAAAATGAGCCAATATTTGGCATGACATTTCAAAATGTCTCACTTTCAACATTTGATATGTTATCTATATTCTATTGTGAATAAAATATAAGTTTATGAGATTTGTATATTTTTGCATTCCTTTTTTATTCACAATTTGTACAGTGTCCCAACTTTTTTGGAATCGGGTTTGTACAGCAGAGCTACAACGTAATTATTTTCTGTGGCGACATTATGCCAGTAATGATTCTGATAGAGCTGAAATCATATTGAACATGGCAAATTTCCTAAAGGCACATCTCCAACTGTAACTCGAGGCAGAAAACGCCATTAATTCTCGAAATGTTTTACCCTTGTAGTGAAAATGATTAAATGTTGTAACTCCTCAAGCAAAAATTCTATTTTTTTAGGACTGTATTTGAATGAGACCATATCATTTGTTTCCTATTATCCATACAAACCTAAAAGCTGATAAAAATCCCAAGTAAGCCATTGTATATACAATCAACAGCGATGCGATTGCTAGCAGATGTGCGGTTAAGTCTCAGGTTTTCCATGGAGCGCTGGCTCTGATAAAGCAAGAGAAACAAGCTTGTGGAGTCTGAATGCATGTGTAAAGACACACTCCATGGATCTCCTTGATTCACGGCGATCTGGCGCAGCATCTGTTGCTTCAGCTGTGCGTTTAACTCGGGCGTGCAACGTTTCCTCTTCTTCATCCTTCAGCTTTACTTCTCAGCATTCAGCGCTCTCTTTCTTTAGGCCGAGAACACAGCATGCCAACTTAAACACTGTTACATGACCGAGTAGGAAGGAAATGTCAAATAAAAGATGCCGGAGAAGAAGTCGGTGTCTTGGTTGACTTAAGCACTATTCAGATTTTCATCTATTTTAAACAATGTTTGACTAACAATTAAAGTTAACTGTCTCTGGATGTGTAGGCCTTTAGAAACCTATAGAAATATAGAATATAGACAGTTAATATTAAGTAATATTATCAATTTAACTGCACTGACACTATCAGAAAACAACAAAAAATTTTAAATGGATTGAGCTGAATAATGACACTATCGACACTGTTATTGAACGAAATTGAATCAACATTGAATTTGTTTCATAATTGATTAACTTTGCAACATTGACACTGTTATTGAACTGAATTGAATCAACATTGAACTGAATTGAGCTGAATAATGACACTATTGTCTTCTGTAGAGCTGCTTTACTTCTAAAATCAAATTAGTTTCATAATTTTTTTTTTTTTAAACTTTACAACATTAAATACAACATATTAATGTGAAGCAGCTTTGAAACAATCTGTATATAAAGCGCTACATAAATAATAAAAAAGAGGAAGATTTTTGGCGAATCATAAGTTGCTGTAAATTAGAGTCTGTTCGTCACACAAAGCATCATATGACTTCAGAAGACTTGAAATATAGTGCAAAAGGACTACTATTATCTATGGAAGCTTGTTTCGCCACTGAATAAAAAAAATAAAAAGGTATAATTGCAACTTTTTTATCTCGCAATTCTGACTTTGATTTTCTTGAGTGATATAAACTGGCAATTGCGAGTTATAAAGTCAGAATTGCAAGATAAAAAGTCACAATTGCGTGTTAAAAAGTCATAATTGTGTGATATAAACTCGTAATTGCATTATAAAGTCAGAACTGCAGGATATAGTCACAATTGCATGGTGTAAAGTCAGAACTGTGTGATATTATCTGTCAATTGCGTTAAAGTCAGAATTGCGAGATATAAAGTCGCAATTGCGAGTTATAAAGTCAGAATTGCGAGATATAAAGTCAGAATTGCGTGTTATAAAGTCAGAATCGCGAGATATAAAGTCACAATTGCGAGTTATAAAGTCAAAACTGTATGATATAAATTGGCAATTGCGAGTTATAAAGTCAGAATTGTGAGATATAAAGTCGCAATTGCATGTTATAAAGTCAGAATTTGCAAGTTTATATCTCGCAATTCTGACTTTATAACATGCAATTGTGACTTTATTAATTGTGAGATATAAACTCGTAATTCTGAGAATTTTTTTTTTCTTCAGAATTGGACTTTATAACTCGCCAGTGCGAGTTTATATCTCACAATTCTGAGAAAAGAAGTCAATTGCGAGTATATATCTTGCAATTGTGAATTTATAACGCGCAATTGTTAGTTTATAACTCGCAATTCTGACTTTATTTCTCGCAATTCTGACATTATAACTCACAATTGCAAGTTTCTTGCAATTCTGAGAAAAGCTTCCATAGTTATCTTTGTGGAACATGACATAAAAAAAAAAAAAAACTTCTATCTGCTTTAGATGTATTAAAAAGCTCAAACATCTCGTTTTGTGTTCCACAGAAGGTCATGCAGGTTTGCAGTGAGATGAGGGCGAGTAAATGATGACATAATTCTCATTTTTGTGTGAACTATACCTTAAACTGTCCTTAAGAGAATCAGGAGAAACAAAAAGGTTTTTATGTTCCTCTGGATTCATATTTGCTGGTTATCTCCTCTCTCCGTGTCTCTACTGTATGTCACTCTGTTTTCCCGTTCTCTTTCTAACCTTGTTTGAAAGGTTAACTCAATCACAGAGCTGCTCTGAATGGAGATCATCATGTGGTGCTCATGAGGTTCAATGTGTGGATGTTTTTAGCTTCACTGGAGTTCAAAGGTTCAACCAGCACAAGAAACCTGCTCAGAAAAACAAGCACAAAGACCTTTTATGTGAAATGCCCTGAACCATGAATGTTACCGTGATCTAGTGCTGGATGATGTATTTTGAACGATCAAAACAGATTTTCTAAAAATTTTCTAAAAGTTTCATGATTCTTCCTCACCTTGTGACTCATGAGTTGGAGAGTTTTCATGCAGTTTCACAGAGTTTTAATAGCAAAACAGAGTTAAAGATGCATTTCATTGACCTGTTCACAATGTTCACTGTCGAATACTCTGAAAGGGTTAGTTCTGCTGTGGCGTGATCTGACATGAAGGAATGGAGTCGGGGAACAATGTCTGTAATGCAAAGGGCTGAAAATAGGGCTGTGATGCTTGTCATCTCAGAGGTTTGTGTTAATCTTTCTGACCTCCGACAAGCAGACAAGGTTATCCAATATGATCTGAAATGAGCTTAGGGACAGACTTAACCTTCCTGAGGGCAAAGTGTCAGTCAAAATATGCTTACTGAACAACTTAAAAGAATATTTCAGCAAAAAAAATAATCATTCTATCATCAATCATTAATCTAAAATCAACCTCATGACATTTTCAAACCTGTATGAGCTTTTTTCATCTGTGAAACACAAGAGAAGAATTTTTTTCAAGAATGTTATTTTCCATGTATTGTAAGACAGTCAATAAAAAGCATTATTTATGAAGCCATTTATCTGTCATAATTCACTGATAATCTTTTCCTCTTTGCAAACTCTCAAATATTATTTCTGGTTAAATATAATCAAATATGCTGCATGTAAAAGTGCTGTGATTCTTGCATGTCACATGACACTGTGCAAAAGTGTAAATTAAATTAAATTAAATTATGTTTTTATATTAAAATGGAAATATATTCAATAAATTATTTTAAATTGTAATATTTCACAATATTATTGTTTTTACATTGGATCAATATTTTTGATCCAATAAATGCAGCTGTGGTGAACATAATTTATGAAATAATTTAAACAGAAAACAAGTATTTTTTATACTTTGCATACTTTTTTAGCATAAATTTCACTAAATTTTGTTAGATTTTTGTCCATAAGTGATAATATCGTGTGTAATTTCACTTAGTAAGTAAAGGTGTTTAGTTTTGCCATGTTTAGATAGTTTTTACTGCATAACAAGAAAAAAATGCTGTGCACAGCGCAAAAAAAAAAAAAAGTCACTATAGTGGACATTTGTATAAACTTCTACATTCAGTTTTGTCTTTCAGATCAATGACTGTCAACTTCAAACAACAGTTTGAAGAGAATCTTGCTGAGCAAATTGGTTAAAGTAGGTAAAACTGTTGAGATGTTTATCGCTATGTGAATAACAACAGATCCTGTTTAATGTCACAGACATTTGAAGCATAAAGAAATTACTTGTTCTGCAGTAGGACAGATATCCAGGCGTCTTCGTCCCATGAAAACAAACACGTCAATATAATGTAGATGAGCGAAGGCTCGTGTTTACTCGGGATTACAGTCGATACGCGACCAGCCCTCAAAGATCAGCATTAGAGCAGCGATGCAGTCGGTCGGCACCTGTGATGTGGATAATGAGTGTGTAGAACACCAAACATGAGTGTGAGGGCCAGATAAAGGATGAATTATAGATACAACGCTCCAGGGCAAAACACTGCTGCAGGGGGAGAGATGGAGAATCTGGAAGAGCGTTCCTGGATAATGAATCCCACAGGCCGCGCATGAGAGCCGGGGAGCGTACAGGCTGTATGGAGATCAGGGGAGAGAGGCAGGACTAGAAAGGGAATGTGACTTGTGGTATGTTAGAGAATTCCAAGGTAATTGCGGTCAAGTTGCTGTGACTAAGAAGAGGTGTTTTCTGATCCTAGACTTTTCTTTTTCTGTCAAACTTTTAAATATGCTTGTCAGTGTATTTCATTTTATTACTCTGAATTCTGAGCAACCAATTAAAACTAAACTT